>NW_024732867.1:5681022-5709711 GCF_018991925.1 Homarus americanus | reverse complement strand
TAGTCGATGATAGTTTCTCAAAATGTGAGGCTGGTTAGGTTATATTTAATAACCTGTGGGTGAGCATCTCAGACTTTCTCCGGCATCCGTCTCTGCCTAGTGTCTACAGCATTGCCGCTAAGTGATCGTTGGGTATTGTACCTCTATCGTCTCCGTGATCTTTTCAGCCTTATGTACTACTTTAATACTTAGGCGACACCTTTTGTGCTCATATGTAACTTACGTGTTCTTGTCAATGAGCCAATATCATTACGTCTCATTTATGACTGATACCAGGTCCGAGACTACTTGCGTACTTTATGAGCGCCATTATATAGGACCACCACAGTGCTCTTATTCTTGTATCTATTTAGTCATTTACTCCTTTAAATTCTTGTGCATTAGACTATACCTTTTTTAGGATTGGCGTTTGTCAAGACCCGGCCTATCCAGTTGATGTAATTTGTATATCTTTTAGTGTTAAGATTAACTATAAGCAATTAGCTGTTGATGCATGTTCAACTACCCTCCTCATATCTGATATCTGGGAACACACTGGGAACACAACACTAATTTGTTCACGAAAGGAATTTGTAGGTTAGGTTAAGATATATTAGATTAAGTTAGGTTAGGTTAGGCTGGGTTAATAGACGCTACAGTGCAAATATCCTGGTAGACCAACTCCAGCTCGATAGACCGCATACTATAGTAGCACCTAATATTTTTTAAATCATTATTTATCCATTTGGCGTCATTGTTATTTGATCCGAGTTTTCTGTATGATATATTGTCATTGTGCATTGATGAACTCATTATTTAAATTGTTATAGAACTCGTCAACCTCAGGTCTCGTGATCAGGTCACCCTCAGCAGTCATATATTGTGAGGTTACCGTTGTGAGCTCACCACGTAAAGTGAGGTAGCTCTCTGCGAGTAGATCGTGTGAGGTCATGTAATTCACCCCCAAACGTAATACCCATTCTCTCAGCTGCCTTTTCAACCTATCAAAGATTGCCCTTCTGAAATCTGGGACTTTAATGCAATTTTCCTTGCAACAGACATTAATTTCTACTTTGAATCTCACTTCTTTGTGATCGCTGTTAGCTAGTTCGTTCCCTACCTCGACATTACTAATGAAGTTTTCTCTGTTTCACAGAACTAAATCTAGTATCTTATACCCCGGGGGGGTTCTGCTATATTTTGACTTCGGATACAGTCCTGAACTGTTTCAAGAAAATCCTTCGATTCTGAGTTACCGGTAAGAACATAAGAATGAAGAAAACTGCAGCGGGCCTATTGGCCCATACTGGTCAGTCCCATTTACACCCAACCCCTATCGCTCATATATCCATCCAACCTACGTTTGAAGCTATCCAGCGAATTCGAGTTAATGATGGTGTTTGGTAACTTGTTCCATTCATCCACTATATTTCCAAACCAATGTTTACCAATCACGCGCCTAAATCTAAATCTGTTTAATTTAAAGCCATTGTTACGAGTTCGCTCCTGGTTGGATAGTTTGAGTACCTTTGTTATATCACCTTTGTTTAGCCCTGACTTCCATTTATAAACCTCTATTATATCGCCCCTCACTCTACGTCTCTCGAGGGAGTGCAAATTAAGATGCTTTAACCTGCCTCTGTACTCAAGGTTCCTAATGCACGAGTTTAGTCTTGTCATTATCCTCTGAATTCTTTCTAGGGTTTCTCTATCCATTCTGTAATACGGTAACCAGAATTGAACTGCGTGATCCAAGTGAGGTCTCACAAGCGCAAGATATAGTTTTAGGATGACCTCTCTAGTCTTGTAATTAACACTCCTTTATGTGAATCCAAGTACTTTATTAGCCTTGTTTCGGGCAAATACACATTGTTTATTTGGCATAAGATTCCTACTTATTATTACTCCTAAATTTTTCTCACATTCGGATTTCTCTATAACATCGTTGTTCATCTGATATCTGGTTTCTCTGTTTACATCTCCTATACTGAGTACTTTACATTTGTCCACATTGAATTTCATCTGCCATTTTTCAGACCATTCGAAATATTTGTTTAGATCTCCCTGTAGTTTTGCAGAGTTCTCGTCAGATTTAATAACACGCCCTATTTTAGTGTCATCAGCAAATTTACTTATGTTGCTGTCTACGCCGATATCTATGTCGTTTATGTATATAATACATAATAATGTCCAAGTACTGAGCCTTGGGGTACCCCACATAAGTAGCTATGCTAGCTGTGTTGAGTTAGTTGAGCCGCAGATCTATGCGGCATTCAGTGACTATTGCCTCATAGTCAATATCTGCAACTGTTGTCGGCTTTGGGTTCGATGCTCTCGTTCCCCTGAGGCAGAGCAAAGCCAACCTAAGGAGAGAGAAGGACAGTCGACATCTCATCCAGGCTGTAACATAACTTCTGGGCTGCTGCTTGTGTTCAGATATCACTTCCACGAGTCTGGCGTAGAAGCATCTTATACTTGGTCCCATCCCACCAGAGGTTGTGAACACTAGAGGAGTGAAGCTGCCTTGATCAACGCCCTTATCTTGTCGTTCACGTTCCTCCTGGGTGCAGCATCGAGAGCTAAGTTATGGTGACATGCGGCCATGGGATACAAAATCCTGATGTTGAAGAAGGTTCGCTGTCCCCGCGACCAGAATCCTAGAGCACTGACGTCAACACGGGCTTCGTTGGATATGTTTGAAGTCCTATATTGGAAAATCTCACCGTCCAATGGAAGGAGGTTCGGTTCTACCCAGACATCACGGCAGATTTCCTTCAACATATTTGCTGTGAGATCCCTTACTTCGTCATGCCTCATGCATATGAAGTCCCTTTTCTTGCACACCATGGCGTGATCGACGTCATAGGACGAGCCCCACACGCACTGGGAGGGCAAACCTTCTCCTGGCCTACCGTACCTTAGAGCATTGGCATCTGTAAATTCTTGTTTATTGAGACTGAAACCATTTGCCTTATCGGTAACGTAGTTAACCAGTTCGAGGCGCCCACCTCCTTCGCTATAGCTACTTTTTTTTTTAATTCTCTGGTACTTGCAGCAATAGTTGCTGCAACTTATCACTTTAGCCGTGCTGTCGTTCTGTCGTAATGGACCTTCGAGTCTTGTTTACTTCACTGGTATCCACCTCCCCTGTTGCGTTCTGGGCTATTATGTGGTCCGTGACGGCTGCCGTGAGCTTAATTGAGTTTTGATGTTCAGTGGCAGCAATCTCCTCTGGATTGGTCAATCCCATTCCTCCCAGTCTCGGTGGCAGAGATGATGATGGCTTCTTCCAGAGGGTGGAGGAGGGGTCCGATATCAGGGATAGTGCGCATCAGGTAGTTCCAGCGATGCTTGACTCCATGGGTGAATGCCGCAAAAGCCGCATGTGGCTCTGTGTTAGCAATGTCAGACAGAGCTTGGATTTCCCTAACCAACTCATTCACCTTTCCCGTTACGTATTCGGTCTTGAAGTCCGTCGTGCCGATTACTGCGCCTAGGTGTCTTTGGCCATCCTTTGTTATTTTTACCTCACTTCCACCGAACACCTCCATTGCCCGTTCATAATGTTCTGGCTTCACAATGAGGAAGGACTTGCTGGCGTTTGGGTGGTACCCTATTTGTGGACCTCGCGATGTTACCAGGTCCCACCACTTTTTTATGTCCTCCACTTTTCCTGCTCCTGTAAGGTCATCAGCGTACGCCGCTTGCTTGACCTCAGTTGTTTCAAATTTTATTGTGTGTTGGAGCACGGATAGGCCTATTGCGTATATTGCCATTGCAACAGGGTCCCCCTGCGTTGTTCCCTCGGTTGACTGTATGATGGTATCACCTGTTAGAGCCTTGTTGTTTACTATACAGAGGTCTGATGGATTCCTAGAGGAGTTTTCAACAAACATTGCAAAGCTTGGACACTTGATCTTGATGCTGTGCAGTGCGGCCTTGCAGTTAAGTATGTTGAATGCGTTTGAAGTGTCCACCAGGAAAACGGCCTCACAATCACGTTGCTCAAATATCGTTCTCATTGCGTGAATGGCAGCTTCCCCTCCAGCCTGGTGGCCAGCACAAAACTTGCAGGTTCCCTGCTGCTGCCCTGACATCATCCTTTACCACCTACATTATGCATTTTCCGATGATCCGCCTCAGCACTGCCCCCACTCCTATAGGCCTACATCCTGGATTCTTATCCAGGGGAATGAGGCGGCAGGCCATCAGAGCATGGAGGTGTTGGCAGCAAGAGGATGCAAGCTTTCTTGCAAGGACGGCAATGGCCGTGCAGAAATTACTTGCTACGGGGCCAAACTTGTTAGTGCTGAGGATGACTCTCCAACCGTTTGCATCCAGACCTGAAGGGCCGGCACCTCCTCGAGTCTTCAGTGCTTTTTTCCACACCATCCCTCCTATTATTTTCTCGAACAGGACAGCGTTTGGTGGGATATAGTCACCCTGGAACCTTATGCCTTCGTCTTCACTTGCAGGGGGATGTTTTTCTTTCAGTTCTTTTGATGTTTCTTTGTTTATTGGCAGAACCCCACCGGAGGATTCCTCTGTGAGAGATCTTACCGCCGAAGACACTTTTCCCACACGCATTTTGTCTCCAAACTTTCTTGCAACGTCATCGGTGTTTTGCTTTCCGTCCCTTATAAATTTTAGTCTCTCCTGCAGTGTTCTTGCTTCACATAGGAGGTCATCAAGGGCCCCATTCTGCCACATTGTCAATCTTCTCTTCATTGCTGCCGCATTTTCTTTGTGCTTAGTCTTTGTGTGTGTCCTCTGACAGAATAGATGTGGTATTATTGCCAGTATTTGAAGAGTTAAAGGGGCAAGGAAGCAGTCCTGAGTGTACTCAGTTATGAGGCGAATCATCTCCCGAATCATTTTCCTTTGGTGGCCGCACACTTGGGTGGTTCAAACAGGTTTGCTGGCGACCACCTGACAATTTCTGAGTAAGTTTCTTTAACCCATATGTCCGCATTTTTCATAGACATGCCATTCCACTGTGGTGGCTGTCTCTCATTCACCTCGTGGACATCTGCTACTATTGGAGCAGCGTTTATTAGTACTACATTTTCAGGTTGAGTAGACTCACTGCTATCATTTAGAATAACATCGGGTGGTTGGGTCCCGGCGACATCCACTGTGGCCTCCTGTGTCGGCTCCCTGTCATATGGGTTTCGACAATTGTTTCCCTTTCTGCAAACCACACATGGTCGGTTGTTTCTTGCACATTCACAGCTAGTGCAATTTTGGTATTGGCTTACACAGACGCAGCAATGTCTGTTACCCGGCATAGTGTTCCGCACCTTGGGCGACAGTTACGTCCCCCTCCGACATCTGCTTTGGTCCCATATAGGAGAAGAAACTAGTTCTTATGAGTAAAGGGCAGAAAGGTAAAAGGCTGGACTGCTGTGTCCGGGTAGTAGGGGCATACGTGCGCGCGTGGGTGTGTAGGCCACCCCCCTGTGGGCGACAATCCACACATCAGAATGATACACTGGGAGCAAGAATTGTCACACCTAACACTTGTTTATATATCCTTAGCAGAAATAACCACTATTTCTATGGTCACACTGATGTAATATTATTTATATGAAGTGACCGTTACTTGGGGGGACCGCTAGCGTAGAGCACTTGGCCCCATAGGGGCGAGAGTCTCGATGCCCTTGCCAAAGTAGGCCTATCGACACTGGCACTGGCACCTGCAGTAGCCGACCAACCAAATACTCACAAAACGCTTGGTGATCGCCGGTGAACACACGGAATACTTGCGATTAATGCCGTAAGAGATGAGAAGAACCTTCGGTGACAATGCTTTGGGTGACATCCGATATTCACCGACACTACTACTACTATTTTGCTACTGCTACTACAACTACTACTACCACTCCTACTATTACTGCTATAATGTTACTGCGACAACAACTATGATGCTACTGCTACTACAACTATTATCTTTTAAATGGCCTTCAGCCTCCCTCAATAGCCATTCCTTAGCCACCATTTTATTACTGCTCCTACTATTACTACTACTATATAATGCTACTGCTACTACAACAACTACAATACTGCTTCTACTATTACTACTTTAATGCTACTACTGCTACTACTACTAGCATTAACAAGAAAAATACCAGATACCATACACACAGGGTTCTGCCCACCATTAATACCTTAGAGATGAGGGTAATACCTAGCTCACCTCTTATACTAAACCAATAGTATTAACTCTAAAACACCCCACCGAGTTATTACTTCAGACACCATGCGAGTTAAGCCGTACTTGAGGGGCAGTGTGGGCAGACCCGTGTCTGTATGTGTGATAATGATGTTAAGACACAGAGAGAGAGCTGAACGACTGACCGCCTCACAGTAGTACATGGGGTGAGCACAGGTAGTGATGACTGAGGTGTTCTGAGCTCTGTTCATCCAGACGACGCTGATGGTGGTACTGTCGACCCAGGTGACCGCCGTGAAGTAGTGGTCCCTGTTGAACCACCCCAGAGAGATGTGTTGTTATTGTTGTGAGAACTCAAGGTTCACGACACACACACACACACACACACACACACACACACACACACACATACATTACATGCATTACATACATTCACTACATAATTCATTACATACATTACATACATACAACACACACACACACACACACACACACACACACTCCTACTACTACTACTACTACTACTTTGCAATCACTCAAAATTGAGTATGACGATCTTCCAGCTATGATACAATGATATGAGTTATTAAGGATGTCACCTTCGATGGTGAGCTCCGAGGTGACTCGAGAGGCCGATACAAGATCGGCATGGCAGACCACAGATGTTGCACGTGTGGAGGGCTACATCTACTGCCGGAAGGGCGGCGGCAGCGTCTTTCCGGCGCTGGTGCTTGTCTGCCTTGGTTTGCAGTCAGACTAACTCGAAAGCAGTGACACCTCGTGAGGTGCTCTTCCAAGTGCTACGATGTGGAGTAATCGTCTCCCTGATAAGGGGGATGATTTGGCACTTTTTCAGGTTTGTCTTAAGACTATCCTTATACCTTTTCCGTTGGCTGCCAGCGTTACGTTTAGGTGGCTGAAAAGTAGCTGCTTTGACAGTCTACTCTCGTTCATGCGGGTAATATGGCCAGTCCAGCGTTGTTGTTAATGGATAATGGTAGTCTTGATGCTGCTACAGTTGTCAGCAAAAATTCTGGCATTTGTTCTCTTGTGTTCCCATCGAGCTCGGAGGAGGGAACATAGATTACATTGGTGAAAGTTGTCACGTCACATACAAGAGGCACCTCAAGGTGCCTCTTGTATGTGACCCATGTCTCGCTGCCATACAGGAGGGTGGGGAGGACCACTGCTCGATACACGTGCAATTTTGTAGATAATCTCACCTCCCTACAGCTGAAAACACGGGTATGGAGTCTGCCAAAGGCTTAAGATGCACATTTGAATCGATGTTGATTCTCTTCATTGATGTCCGCAGTGGTGGACAGGTGGGAGCAAAGATACTGAAAGTAGGTAACATTTAGAGAGGATAGTCCCGTTAAGCTGGGTGGATGGCAGAGGTGTGGTTGAACCAGGGGCAGACTGAAAGAGAATCTGATGCTTTTGTGCATTCACCTCAAGGGCGAAATGTGCATACACATCCGCGAAGGTGTTTAGGATCTCCCTTAGGTTGCTTTCAGTGTGAGCGACGAGGGTGAGGCGTCTGCATACTGAAGTTCAGTGATGGAAGCAGCTGATACCTTTTTTCCTGCCTGGAGTCGTCTTATGTTGAAAATATCCTTCATCCGGTACTTGATGGCCACCCCGCGAGCTAAATTGGCACTGGCACGAGTAAGGAAGGCAGCCAAGAAAATGAAAAAGAGAGTTGGTGCCAGTACACATCCTTGTTTTACCCATTGTTTAGGTAGGGAAGAACTCAGACTGGGTGCCATTGTGCAGAACACTGCCGTTCATGCCATCGTTGAGTTGCCTCACATTGGCAATGAATTTTGGTGGGCAGCTAAAACGACTGAGGGTCCGCCCGAGGGCTTCCCTATTGACCAAGTCGAAGGCCTTGGTAAGGTCAATGAAGGCCATGTACAAGTCACGACATTGTTCTTTGCACTTTTCCTTAATCTGACAAAGATCATGTCAGTGGTGCCACATGATGGTCTAAACTCACATTGAGATTCTGGGAGGAAGTTTTCCGCCTCAAGAAGAAGTCTGTTTACGGGACTCGAGAGATAATCTGCCAGCTACGAACAGCAGTGATATCCCGGGGTAGTTGCCACAGTGACTGGTCTCCCTTGTTATTATAATATTGACGATGGAGGCGTCTTTAAGATCTTGGGAGATTTCCCCCTTCTCCCATATATTCTCCAGGAGAGAGTGGAGACGGCTGGTAAGCAGAGGTCCTCTTGCTTTATACACCTCGGCTGGGATGACATCAGGCCCTGTGGCTTTGTTATTTTTCGCCTGCTTGGTTGCAGTAGCTACCTCATCCAGGGATGGAGGATAGCTAAGGTCGGTCAGCACTGGGTACTGAGGAACCTGCTGGTTTAGTCAGGACATCCACAATGGTATTTCGGTTAAGCAGCGAATGGTAGTGCTCTTTCCAGTGCTGACGGAGGCCCTTTTCGTTTTTAATTAGGGAGTTACTATCGGATGAGCGGAGAGTGGCGACGCCATGAGTAGTTGGGCCATATATTGTTTTAGCGGAATTGAAAAATTCCCGCATCTTGTGTTGATCCGTAATTTTTTTTTTCATTAGTTTGCGAAGTTCGCGCTGGACCGCCGGTTTCTTTTTGTGGAAGGTATCAGCTTTGGTCAGAGACTTGGGGGTTGTTCTGTCAGTCAGAAAGAGTAGCACGTTTACTACTGATGAGTACTTCGATTTCCGGGTCGCTTTCATCAAACCAATCCTGGTGTTTTCTTTTGATGTGGCCGAAGGTCTCGTTGTAGGTTTTTGTGATAACAGCTTTTATGGGACCCATTCAGCACTGGGATTTTGTTTGTTTGTTGTAGGATTGCTTTTTAGCCAATCGTCGATCTGCTCTTTGAAAGCATGTGCTACCACTGGATCCTCCAGTCGCTTTGTGTTAAAGCCTCTTCTGGAGGCTTGTTGCCTTCACCGTTTTGGCGTGACGTGGAGGGATAGTTTGGCTCTGACGAGCCAATTATCTGTGACAGAGTGGTCTGAGCCACGCATGGCACGGGTGATAAGAACATCTCGGCGATCTCTTCCTCTGACAATGATGTAGTCAATGATATGCCAGCGTTTGGATTGTGGGTGTTGCCACGAACCATTGAACTTGTCGGCCTGCCTAAACAAGGTGTTGGTGATAGTGAGGCTGCTTTCAGTACACCTGCTGAGGTGGAGTAGACCGTTGGGATTACACTTGCTTACTCTGTTTCTCCCTATGGTTTCCTGCCATATGTCAGAATTTCTGCCATCTGTGGTACTGAAGTCACCTAGAAGCACAACCTTATCTTTTCTGGGGATAGAGGTTAGCACTCTGTCAAGGTCGGCGTAAAAGGCCTCCTTGATGCCATTATCTGCATCCACTGTTGGGGTGTATGCGCTAATGAAGAAGGCATGACGTGAGTGATTCAGTGGGACTCAGAGCGTCATGCGGCTTTCGTTGATTCCAACAACCATTTCAGTAAGCACATGTAGGATGGATTGGAGAATGGCAAGGCCAACTCCGTAAATGCAGTTCCTCTCTGTAGCAGGCTTACCCTTCCAGAAGAAGGTGCAGCCAGACCCCCGTTCTGTGAGTCGACCCTCGTTTGGGAACTAGGACTCACTTATGGCTGCTATGTCGATGTTGTACCTAGACAGCTCTTTTCCCACAAGGGCAGTTCTTCCTTCAGTGCACTCATTTCTACCAGTATCCAGAAGGGTCCTGACATTCCTTGCAGTTGTTGTTGTCTTTTTCTCTGATCAATGATTGTTTTCCACAGCATTAGAATGACCTTACTGTGTGCGGTTGCCCAGTCAGGTTGTTCTTTTTAGGCAGGCTATGTTTAGGGCACCCTTTCAATCCCCCTCCCCATGTGGGGTGAGCAGAGTGAGTCCTCGAACGGGCTGCTCAGTCGCAGAGACAGGACCTGATTGCACTGCTGTCTAGATCCCAGTGCATAAACGACCATCTTATCTATGCCGCCCATGTGCAGAGTTGTGACTAGAGACTCCCGGCAGTTATCTCTGCCTGTCCCCGTCGCCACTCTTCCGCCGCCAAGGGACTTTTGGGGTATAGGGGTTTTGATGATGATGAAAGGTATGATGAGCTGGATGATGGCTGCACGTAAGTTGATTTATGTGGTGAGGCAGGAGCGCAGGCTGCAACCATACATCTTGGCTCTCCTTTTTCCTGATCCAGCGGTGCAAATGTAGCAACGACGGGGGAGCAGGAGAGTTGCAATGAACTGCCGAGAGGAAGCAAGCAGTGCTTGCACCTTAACATAAACAAAACGCTGCCACACATAAGACGCATTACACCACCCTGTCTGCACACACACACACACACACACACGCATAAGCACACACATACGCATACGCACACATAAGCACAGACACACGCATAAGCACACACACACGCATAAGCGCACGCGCGCGCACACACACACACACACACACACACACACACACACACACACACACACACACACACACACACTCACTATGACCGTTTATTACTTACATCAGAGAGGAAGAGGGTCATGTCACACATACATCATTAACAATGACCATAATTATCACAAGAGGCAACAAGTGATGTGAACTTTAATGAACACAGGATCACCCTCCTCCTCTCAGGCAGTGAATGCAGGAGCGGTGTACTGAGGGAGGGAGGGGTGACATGTAAAGCTTTACCTTGAGTGTTTAAATTTTATTGCACAAGGTCAGCTGTAGCACAGGTGTGACCCGTGTGATAGTCAGCTCAGAAAGCACAGGAGTGACGGTGTGATAGTCAGCTGTAGCACAGGTGTGAGTGATAGCTGGGCTGTAGCACGGTGTGGAGGTGTGATCAGCTGTAGCACAGGTGTGACGGGTGATAGTCAGCTGTAGCACAGGTGTGACGGTGTGACGGTCAGCTGTAGCACAGGTGTGACGGTGTGATAGTCAGCTGTAGCACAGGTGTGACGGTGTGATAGTCAGCTGTAGCACAGGTATGAAGGTGTGATAGTCAGCTGTAGCACAGGTGTGACGGTGTGATAGTCAGCAAGCACAGGTGTGACGGTGTGATATTCAGCTGCAGCACAGGTGTGACGGTGTGATAGTCAGCTGCTAACAGGTGTGACGGTGTGATAGTCAGCTGGCACAGGTGTGACGGTGTAATAGTCAGGTGCTGATAGTCACGGTGGGTAGACAGGTGTGATAGTGCTGTAGTCAGGTGACGGTGATAGTGGCACAGGTGTGACGGTGTGACAGTCAGCTGTGCAGCACAAGTGTGACGGTGTGATAGTCAGCTGTAGCACAGGTGACGGTGTGATAGTCAGCTGTAGCACGGTGTGACGGTGTGATAGTCAGCTGCAGCACAGGTGTGACGGTGTGATAGTCAGCTGTGGCAGCACAGGTGGTATGAAGGTGTGATAGCCGGTCAGCTGTAGCACAGGTGTGACGGTGTGATAATCAGCTGTAGCACAGGTGTGACGGTGTGTGACAGCCAGCTGTAGGTGTGACGTGATAGTCAGGCCAGCACAGTGACGGTGTGATAGGTCAGCTGGCACACAGTGTGACGGTGTGATAGATAGTCAGCAGCAGCACAGGTGTGACGGTGTGATAGTCAGTTGCAGCACAGGTATGAAGGTTGTGGCATTGGCTACACAGGTGTGACTGTGTGATAGTCAGGCTGCAGCACAGGTGTGACGGTGTGATAGCTGCAGCAAAAGACAGCTCGGGGCTGTAGCACAGGTGTGACGGTGTGATAGTCAGCTGTAGCACAGGTGACGGTGTGATAGTCAGCTGTAGCACAGGTGTGACGGCGTGATAGTCAGCTGTAGCACAGGTGTGACGGTGATAGTCAGCTGTAGCACAGGTGTGACGGTGATAGTCGGTGATAGCTGCTGTAGCACAGGTGTGACGGTGTGATAGTCAGCTGTGAAAGCACAGGTGTGACGGTGTATGATATTCAGCTGCAGCACAGGTGTGACGGTGTGATAGTCAGCGCAGCACAGGTGTGGCGTGCGATACAGGTGTGACGGTGTGATAGTCAGCAAGCACAGGTGTGACGGTGTGATAGTCAGCTGTAGCACAGGTGTGACGGTGTGATAGTCAGCTGTAGCACAGGTGTGACGGTGTGATAGTCAGCTGTAGCACAGGTGTGACGGTGTGGTATTCAACTTTAGCACAGGTGTGAAAGCCAATTATTCTGCTTCTTCCAATACGCGCCATTTTTAGTGAAATTCATTGTAAGAACTAATAATACAAATCGCAACATCTCAATAACACTAACATCTTTATTGACGTACGTGTGTGTGTATGTGTGTGTGTGTATGTGTGTGTGTGTGTGTGTGTTGGTCAGATAGAGTAAAATGTCGAACGAGTGATAGGTAGTTTAAAATACATATAACGAACAACGCTTGTGACTAAATATCCGAGAAAGCAACACACACACACACACACATTACAAACAAGATGAATACATAGACTTACAAACAATTAAAAGCACAGAAAAAATCAAATGGGTATATTAACATCACAAACGATTATAAAACCTGGTGTTGATCTAGTGTGATTATGGGGTACTTGTTGGTCCTCACTCCGATAAAAGTTTCACTGACATCCTCAAACGTAACAAAAGGCACTGCAGAGTTTAATGTGTAAATGACGACAGTGAAGTTACTAAAACAAAGGAAGAGAATAGAGTAGAACATAGACAAACACTGTTATAGTTAGTTATGTAAAGTTACGTTTTTTGTTGTTGTCTGCAGCGGTAACGGAAAGAGTTATCTAAGTACAATTTCTGAAGTGCAAAAGGTGTTTATATCTCTGGTTAAGGAAAGGTTAGTAAGTCATAGATGATATTGTTAAGGGATTGTGTAAATGTGTGGTCGCTCCTGCAGTCACAAGAGGACTAAATAAATTTAAACTATACATGTGATTAAATAGGCTTCAGGTGCCGCATCAATCAAGCACACACACACACACACACACACACACACACACACTGGTCAAGCGTTGATGGACACCTGAACCAAATATTCACACATTTTAAATACTTATATACTAATGCTTTATATACATTCCAAGGCTTGTTTGGTATAGACCAGTATATCAGAGAACTACAAAAAATAACTCTGATATATAAATTAAGAACAAGATATAGAGAAAAAATATCACTTAACTTCTGAAGCATTTGTGCAAGTATTATTAGCGTTAGAAAAAACAGTTTGAAAAAATGTCAAGCAAGATCCAAGAATACCGAGGAGAACACATGCCAAACAAACCTTGTAATGAGAAGTTTCTAATAATAAGTAACAAAAGAAGTACAAAGAAACAGGTGAAAGAGAAAACTGGATAAGGAAGAGATAAAGGAAGTGGATAATTTTGTGAAGAGAGGCGGAGGAACGAGAGAAGAGAGGCAGTAGGAACAAGAGAAGAGAGGCAGTGGGAACAAGAGAGAGGCAGTAGGAACGAGAGAAGAGGGGCAGTAGAAACAAGAGAAGAGAGGCAGTAGGAACGAGAGAAGAGAGGCAGTAGGAACAAGAGAAGAGAGGCAGTGGGAACAAGAGAAGAGAGGCAGTGGGAACAAGAGAAGAGAGGCAGTGGGAACAGGAGAAGAGAGGCAGTAGGAACAAGAGAAGAACACGAGAAGAGAGGCAGTAGGAACAAGAAAAATGGGGCAGTAGGAACAAGAGAAGAGAGGCAGTAGGAACACGAGAAGAGAGGCAGTAGGAACACGAGAAGAGAGGCAGTAGGAACAAGAGAAGAGAGGCAGTAGAAATAAGAGACAACGACTTGAGGAGGGAGAGGAATATCCCAATGTAAACGAGTGTAAGGGAAGGTATAAGGAGGGACGGGGAGGGAAGGAAGTGAGAGGAGAGGAAGAGGATGAGAAAGAAGACGAGGAGGAGGAGGAAGAGGGGAAAGAAGATATGGAGGAGGAGAAAAAAAGAGGGGGAGAAGAAGAGTAGAGGGAGGGAAAAAGAGAAAAGGAGAAAAAGAGAGGGAGGAGGAGAAAGGTGAAGAGGAAAGAAGGGGGGAAGGAGGAGGAGAGACTAAATTGCCCACTGAGAGTTGAACAAAGACGAGCAGGATCAAGGAAGAGGAAGTTGGAGGATGACTTCACTAAGAGGGTGAGGTGTAACACATAAGAGACAACATACATCCACAAGTGAAGAAAACAGGGTAGGATGCGGGTCGGAGGGTAGGATGCGGGTCGGAGGGTAGGATGCGGGTCGGAGGGTAGGGTGCGGGTACAGGTCGTAGATAGAAGGCGGATCGTAGGTAGGATATGGGTAGGGTGCGGGTAGGAGGCAGCTATCAAACAGGGAGGTACTACCGCCTGGGGAGATATTGGAAACATAATGTATTGTCTAATGGTAGATAGGGACAATATCACATGCAGGAATAGGACAAAAATACGAGGCTTCAGAGACGTCGAGGACAAGATCCCCAGGAAATTGCAAGAAAAAAAAATATCTCTAAGGACGAGGACCAGGTCGAGGACGAGGTCAAGGACGAGGTTGAGGATAAGGACGAGGTCGAATTAACTTAAAAAAAAACATCAACACTAGTCAATTCCCTAAAACGCTCAAGACAAACATAGGATAAAAATCACACCATAATTAACCACAACAACGAACACTCGAGCAGGTAAATACACTTTATAACAAACACTAAACAAACAGTTATCTACATATACGTTTACAAACAGATTTATATAAACAGGATAAAAAACACTAAGTAGTAGATAATATAGTTAAGACAGAGAGATAATTTGTTCTTCAGACAGATATACGAGCAGATGTTGATATAGACTTTGTATAAGAGAGGCGAGTCGGAAAAAAATAATAAGATATTTTGATAGTAATGTAGAGAGTAACGATAAACAAGGAATTAATGAAGAATGAAGAGATAAAAGAAGACAAAATAAGCGATAATTAATGATAAACGTCAAGGATTTCAGCGATTAAAACTGATTTAATTATTTCTGAAATATTGAAAATTTTGAAATAAGAAATTATGGAATTGTTGATGATTAAAATATAAATTTAGTTGTAGTTCAAATACTGTCCAGAACATGACCAATGGTGAACATGACTAATGAACTTGACCAATGGTTAACACGATCAGTTGTGAACATGACCAGTAATCAAAATTACCACTAATCAACATGACCAGCGGTGAACATGACTAATGAACTTGACCAATGGTTAACACGATCAGTGGTGAACATGACCAGTAATCAAAATTACCACTAATCAACATGACCAGTGGTGAACATGACTAATGAACTTGACCAATGGTTAACACGATCAGTGGTGAACATGACCAGTAATCAAAATTACCACTAATCAACATGACCAGTGGTGAACATGACTAATGAACTTGACCAATGGTTAACACGATCAGTGGTGAACATGACCAGTAATCAAAATTACCACTAATCAACATGGTCAGTGTTGAACATGACCACTAATCAACATGGTCAGTGTTGAACATGACCACTAATGAACATGGCCAGTGATGCACATGACCACTAATGAACATGGCCAGTGATGCACATGACCAGTAGTGAACATGATCAGTGGTGAACATGACCACTAATGAACATGGCCAGTGATGCACATGACCAGTAGTGAACATGATCAGTGGTGAACATGACCACAAATGAAAATGGCCAGTGATGCACAAGACCTGTGGTGAACATGACCACAAATGAAAATGGCCAAAGATGCACAAGACCAGTAATGAACATGGTAAGTGGTGAACATGACCACTAATGAACATGGTTAATGGTGAACATGACCACTAATGAACATGGTCAGTGGTGAACATGACCATTGGTGAACATGGTTAGTGGTGAACATGACCAGTGGTGAACACGGTTAGTGGTGAGCTTGGCCAGTAATGAACATGTCCAGTGATGAACATAACCACTAATGAACATGACCACAATTGAACATGACTACTAATGAACATGGCCAGTAATTAACATGTCCAGTGGTGAACATGACAGCTAATGAACATGACCAGTAATGAACATGTCCAGTGGTGAACATGACAACTAATGAACATGACCATAATGAACTTGTCCAGTGATGAACATAACCACTAATGAACATGACCACAATTGAACATGACTACTAATGAACATGGCCAGTAATTAACATGTCCAGTGGTGAACATTACCGCTAATGAACATGACCGGTAATGAACATGTCCAGTGGTGAACATGACCACTAATGAACATGACCATAATGAACTTGTCCAGTGATGAACATAACCACTAATGATCATGACCACTATTGAACATGACCACTAATGAACATGTCCAGTGGTGAACATGACCACTAATAAACATGACCAGTAATGAACATGTCCAGTGGTGAACATAACCACTAATGAACATGACCAGTAATGAACTTGTTCAGTGGCGAACATGACCTCTAATGAACATGACCAGTAATGAACATGTCCATTGGTAAACATGACCATTAATGAACATGACCAGATATAAACATGACCACCAATGCACATGAATAGTAATGAACATGACCACTAATGAGCATGAATAGTAATGAACATGACCAGTGGTGAACGTGGCTGGTTGTGAACATGACTAATGGTGAACATGACCAGGGGTGAACATGAACACTAATGAACATAACCAGTGGTGAACATGATCAATTGTGAACACGTCCAGTGGTGAAAAGAACCACTGGTGAACATTGATGAATATAACTAGTAATGAACTGGACCACTGGTGAACATGTATGAACATAACTAGTAATGAACTGGACCATTGGTGAACATGGATGAACACAACTAGTGATGAACTGGACCACTGGTGAACATGGATGAACACAACTAGTAATGAACTGGACCACTGGTGAACATGTATGAACATAACTAGTAATGAACTGGACCATTGGTGAACATGGATGAACACAACTAGTAATGAACTGGACCACTGGTGAACATGGATGAACACAACTAGTAATGAACTGGACCACTGGTGAACATGGATGAACACAACTAGTACTGAACTGGACTACTGGTGAACATGGATGAACACAACTAGTAATGAACTGGACCACTGGTGAACATTGGTGAACAGAACTAGTAATGAACTGAACCACTGATGAACATGAATGCACATAACTAGTAATGAACTGGACCACTGGTGAACATGGATGAACACAACTAGTAATGAACTGGACCACTGGTGAACATTGGTGAACAGAACTAGTAATGAACTGGACCACTTGTGAATATGGATGAACAGAACTAGCAATGAACTGGACCACTGGTGAACATTGGTGAACACAATTCGTAATGATGTGGACCACTGGTGAACAGAATCATTATAATCGCCGGGTGTGAGAAGGGGCGGCTGTCCCACATACACCGTCACTTCTACACCATCCTCTAAAATATAAGAGCGAGAGAGAGAGAGAGAGATTGAGCGAGAGAGAGCCGGAGCTGGTAGAGAGAGAGCTACATAACACTTAACGGACGGGAAGGCACGGTGAGGGGGGGCGGCGTGGGGAGGGGGGACGTCCCCCCCAGGTGTCCTGGAGGTGGTGGTAGAGAGAGAGGTGGGGCGGAAACAGTGACTAACCGACCTGCCACTGGGGGAGAGAAACCCAGGTATATGACACACGCCCATGACAGGTGTATGACACACGCCCATGACAGGTGTATGAAACACGCCCATGACAGTTGTATGAAACACGCCCATGACAGAGGGGAGGGATTGACACCTCAAGACAGGTGGGGTAGCACACCAGGCTCCTGACTCTGATCAGAATGAGATGAACTGACAAGTGATAATATGACACAATTATGACAAGAGTCAGTGTGATAAAGTTATTACATGAGCCAGTATGATATTAACATATGACAAGGGAAATGTGTGACATTAACTTATGAGCGGGGCTGTGTGATACTGTGTCATGACTTGGGGCATTATGACACAGGTTCATGACAATGGGAGGGATGCAACACGCGTTAATGACAGGGAATCAGTATGACAAGGGCTCATGGCAAGGGACAGGATGACACTAGCTCATGACAGGAGACAGTTTGCCACTAGCTCATGACAGGAGACAGTATGACACTAGCTCATGACAGGAGACAGTATGACACTAGCTCATGACAGGGGATAGTATGACACTAACTCATGACAGGGGATAGTATGACACTAACTCATGACAGGAGACCATATGACACTAGCTCATGACAAGACAGTATGACACTAGCTCATAACGGGAGACTGTATGACACTAGCTCATGACAGGAGACAGTATGACACTAGCTCATGACAGGAGACAGTATGACACTAGCTCATGACAGGAGACAGTATGGCACTAGCTCATGACAGGAGACAGTATGGCACTAGCTCATGACAGGAGACAGTATGGCACTAGCTCATGGCACTAGCTCATGACAGGAGACAGTATGGCACTAGCTCATGACAGGGGATAGTATGGACACTAGCTCATGACAGGGGAGACAGCAGGACACTAGCTCATGACAGATAGTATGACACTAGCCTACACAGGAGACCGTATGACACTAGCTCAGACAGGAGACAGTTTGATACTAGCTCATGACAGGAGACAGATGACACTAGCTCATGACAGAGACAGTATGACACTAGCCATGATAGGGATAGTATGACACTAGCTCATGACAGGAGACAGTATGACACTAGCTCATGACAGGAGACAGTATGACACTAGCTCATGACAGGAGACAGTATGACACTAGCTCATGACAGGAGACATTATGACACTAGCTCATGACAGGAGACAGTATGACACTAGCTCATGATAGGAGACAGTATGACACTAGCTCATGACTTAAGTGACTTAAGTTCGGGCGCAGCATGTCATTCATGACAGGCTGACGGAATGACACAGGT
This sequence comes from Homarus americanus, assembly GCF_018991925.1. Lineage (NCBI taxonomy): Eukaryota > Metazoa > Arthropoda > Malacostraca > Decapoda > Nephropidae > Homarus > Homarus americanus. The sequence continues at coordinate 5,690,646 of NW_024732867.1, read as the reverse complement.
TCATGACAAAGGAGAATCTGACACAGGTTCATGACAGCAGGTTCATTATGATATAGGATTATAACAAGGGGGCAATATGAGAGTGGGCCATGACAGGAAGAGTAACATTATGACACATGCTCGTGACAGCAGGGGCAATATGACAGGGGGAGGAAAAGTATGATTGGCTCTTAATAGAGAGGAACAGTATGACAGGCTCATGACAGAGGGAGGGACAGTGTGACAGGTTCATGACAGAGAGAAGTACATCGTGACAGGCTCTTGACAGAGGGAGGTACATCGTGACAGGCTCTTGACAGAGGGAGGTACATCGTGACAGGCTCTTGACAGAGTGAGGCACTCTGTGACAGGTTCATGACAGGTAAGGGGTAGAATGACAGGCTCATTATAGAGGGATGTACAATATGACAGGCTCATGACAGGGAAGGAACAGCATGAAAGGCTCTTGACAGAGGGACAATGTGACAGGCTCGTAACAGGGGAAGGGGGCAATATATTGGGCATATTTGACAGCAGTATGGGAAGGAAGGAGTACAGTAAGCTTGGCATATATGACAGCAGAGTTATCATAGAAGGAGGGAGGGAGGGGAGTATACTTGACATATCTGACAAGGGACCAAGACGGAGGGAGTATACTTGACAAGGGACCAAGAGGGAGGGAGTATACTTGACATATCTGACAAGGGACCAAGAGGGAGGGAGTATACTTGACATATCTGACAAGGGACCAAGAGGGAGGGAGTATACTTGACATATCTGACAAGGGACCAAGAGGGAGGGAGTATACTTAACATATCTGACAAGGGACCAAGAGGGAGGGAGTATACTTGACATATCTGACAAGGGACCAAGAGGGAGGGAGTATACTTGACATATCTGACACAAGGAAGTACAGTATAGTAACATTTGGTAATACCCTATACTGATATGTAAGCAAGAGGAGGGGGCTTATACTTGATGAATTTATCTTACCTTCCAAGTTGGGTAAGGGAAGATGGGGGAGGGAGGGGTAGAGAGGGAATATATCCAGTGAATCAATAATGCAATGAGGGGAGGGAGGGAGGGATATATCCACTGAACTAATCATATATATGGGGGGATAGTGGGGGGTGGGGCGATTTACTCACCTAATATTCTATATTAAGAACGGATCACAGCACTATATGCCTTTATGGGAGGAAGAGAGAGGGAGAGGTAGGAGGGTAAAAGCTTAAGAGAGAAGTGACATGACCCCCCCTTCCCCGCTTGACAAACATTCAACGTAGAAAACTTTTCAGTCACATTCCAAAGGAAAGTTAAGTAAAACAACTTATAAGGATTAAACAGGTGTACGTGGCACAAGACCCAAGGATAATTTGATAAAAGAGAAACACGAACAAGGGTAAATAAAACTGTGCTAAATGAAGATAATAAGGGGTAATAAGGTAATTAAGGGAGAGGATAAACATCAACTGAGTATACACCAGTGTGGTACAAATATTAAACAATAACAAAACACAGGTCTCTTTAAGAAGATTAGGAGTTTGTTTACTTAGCTCTTGTACGGAGAGAGACCTAGACCACTGCCGGTACCTGGCAACACCCACTGTATATTACACCCGTGGGGAACGGACCAGGGTATCGTAGATGTTGTTACTCTGATTATAGTAGAGTACCTAGTGAGCCTTTGAGAGTTAATGGATTTATTAAGGAGTTACTAAAGGTTTAAGATTAGTGGCGCGGTGGTTGACTCCCTCCCGCCGCCACGCAGCAAGAAGCTATAACTTAAAATTAACGACAGGAATATATTATTATTGAACTCGGAGGTTATATATATATATATATATATATATATATATATATATATATATATATATATATATATATATATATATAAACTTTATTCATTGTCTATTGCTAATGGTACGAGCTAACACGTTCTTTGTTCCCGTACGGACAAACGGACGGACGAGCGATCGGACAGAAGACGTGCGAGGACGGCGGGAGACGAGAAGGGTTCAATAGTCAAGCTCATCCGACTTTATCATCAACAAATATTTACAGTATTATGTCCCGCTAACAAAATAAGTTAAAATATTGCTACCCAGTACAAGCAGTGTTGCCACAACTCCGTCAACCTTTGAGCATGGACACACTGTGTTAAGAGCACATTTGGCAACACCTATCACTTCAGAATTAATTAAAAAGTTTCCCAAAGTGAAAATGTGAGAAAATATTTAGGTATATATTTATAGTTTATTAAAAAATACTATGGTAAGGTATAGTAGAGGAAACAAAATGGGTATAAAATAGATAAAACACGAAAATCACGTAAAAAACTTGATGGATAACACAATATATATATATATATATATATATATATATATATATATATATATATATATATATATATATATATATATATATATATATATATAAAGAGGTTTGTGTGAACTAATAACTGCACAAGTGTACACAAAAAAGAACAGTTATAAAAACTATGTCTGTCAAGACTAGATCATACAGAGGAGGGGTGGGGGAGGGGAGGGCTACTGTCATATGCATCTACCATTATACTAAACTAGAGAAATTATCATATGCATCTAGAATCATATTAAACTATAGAAAATATCAAATCATATACAGTTTACTCTCAGCATTACTTTACAGTGAATTTAATAATAAATGGCAAACCAAATAAAACATAAGTGATTGTTAATTATCTTGAGTGTCACCAACTTGGGAGGAGCAGCTGAACGCTCCCAACATTGTTGTATATCGCACTTGACTACCGAACGTGAGGGACTGCCTCTACACAGGCCACATTTATTAATACAAGTCTGTGAAGGGCGCCCTGGGCTTTCTTTCTCATATGAGATACCGTTTATATATAAATTAGCTTTATGGTGTTGATAATATGGGCAAAATGGATGTCCATGGTTAGTTGTTGTCAAAGGAACCGTCGACATCCATTACGTTGACCATCCCATAGTCCGCTGAGGTCTCGGTGCAGGCACAACACATGACTCTAATATGCTTTCTAGTGCCATGAAAACCATGCATGATATGCTCAATAACAGAGGGGAGATAACACCGCTCGCTGCAAATATTAATTAATATACCCATTGTTGTTTGCAGTGCGAAAACACAGTGAAAATCCAGGAATTCTCTCCGAGACATGTGACAGAAAACGAATATATCTTGAAACAGGGGGAACTATGTTACAGGTGGGGGCGTCACATCAAAAGCTGCACAGAAGAATTATATCTACTTGTTGGGTTCATCACTACTGTAACATATAACTACCGGTACTAGAGAGGGTGAAGCCACTTACAATAGGAGTGAGTAGTTTAGATGTTAAGGTGAAGAATACTGTAGAAAAGGAACAACAACGTCCTCATCTGTGTTTGTTTTACTCTAATTTTATTATTTGGATTACCTCAAACATCTGCTGTAGTATGTGGCTCTCTGTCAACGCGGCACTAAGAGTAGAAAGCTGCAAAGTAGCTTATAGATTATTAATTATTACACCAGAAACTGTACTGAAAACTAACGCTTGGACCTGTTTTATGACAAATCTGACCGCTCGATTAACACTGATGGAGAAGGGTACTGAGGTACTCTGGGGACAAGCCTTCTCCGCTGGTCCATTGGTGTAGTGAACTGTGGCGTAGAGGCCGTGGACTGAGGGTCCCGGCGGCCTGGCTGGTAGGTGCGGATGGTGATGTTGGTGCCACCAAGGCCAAACTACACTTAAGTGAGACAACAAACGATAAGAACGTCGTTAATCCTCCCACACAAACCACACTGCGGAGAGCACTAACTGGTCTTTGACCACGTTCGGGGGCTTCAGGTCATGTGGATTGATCAACCTTGGGTCACTAAGGTCAACCACCCACAGCGTGACCTTGGGGTTCTCTTGGCCAGGCTGTAATAACAAAATAATTTATGTTATTCATAAAATTATTCACATAAATATGTTTATAATTATCCTTCATTATTATAAATAATATGAAGTGTTCATTACCTTAATTAATTTAGAGAAACAATAACAGAAGTCAAATACAGTATACATTTTTCCTACAACATTCCCATAAAACTAAAATACATTTTTATGCAAACTATACAAGATATAAATCAACAACGAATATTTTTTTATAAACTCAGAGACTCTTCAAACTACTGTATCGCAATTGGCCTTAAAGAAAATGTTTGTATGTCAAAATAATTCTTGATGTACAGTATGTACTATCTTACGTGATTTAATGGGAGAAGGAGAAGCCACATGCTGACTCTTACTCAGGTGGTTTATTGTACTGTAGTTGTTGTCGTACCACGTGCCTAACACATTCGTGATTACACAGGCCTAAACACATTCTAACTTTGTTAAAAAGTAACGTAATATATCATGTATATATAATCAATAAAGGCAGCATATAAACATACACATATATAACACTATTTCTCCCTTTCAAAAAGAGTTCATGGTTGCTACAAATCCTAAATAAACAAAACTTACAGATTACATATGGCAGGGAAGAAGAGAATAGAACAAAACAAATATAACTTCCTAACTAAACAGTTTTGAAAGGCCTGTTCACAATTCAGACAATCAGAGGTCTAATTTCATTACAGGTCTCCTAACTCTGTTTGATCTTCTAGGACTATTCCCTCCAAGTTTTACAGGGGTTTCACTTGCACTCTGTGCATTATCAGTGACAGAAGTATCATCACTACAGTCAGTTGACACAGTGAGTGGATGCTGGGAAACATCATCTTTGACCTCATCACCATGATGATCTGCTGCAACAAGTTTATCATCATGTTCTGGTGCTACATTCATCTCGTCATGTGCCTGAATGATGTGATCCACATGAACATATCTCAATGAGTTACCACATTTCACTAAATATGTCCTAGATCCACATACAGTACCTTGTCAATGACACCAGTTATCCACTTTGCATGTACAGTACCATAACCTTTAGCCATATTCCTAACTCTCACCCTATCATTTACCTTGAACACTCTTTCACTGGAACATCTTTTGTTAAGCTTGTTTCCTCTCTACAACTTCAAACAGACTTGGCTTAACTAAACTTAATATTGTTCTCAACTGTCTCGTCACCATTAACTCTGCAGGAGTACATCCTGTCACACTATGTGGCGTGGTTCTGTATTTGAGTAAGAAATTTGCTAGTCTGTGTTTCATTGATTTTCCTACAGTTCCTTCAATTGCCTGCTTGGAAAGTGCTTCCTTTACAATTCTAACTGATCTCTCAGCTGCACCATTAGGGGCAGGATGATAGGGTGGGGTCAGTACATGCTTTACACCGTTGAGTCTCATGAAGTTTTTAAACTCTAATGATTGGAATGGAGGACCATTGTAAGATACTACCTCTTCTGGTATTTCATGTTCAGCAAATATTAATCTTAATTCATCAATGGTGCTACCAGCATTAGTACTGTACATGTGCTTAACATCAATCCACTTTGAATGACTGTGAATTAATACACGAAATTTGTTTGTTCTCTCATCACGGGTAGGCCATTCCCAGGTTTTCAAAGGTGTACAGGGTGGCATACTCCTAACATTCTGACAAACAGAGCACTCACGTACCATCATTTCTATTTCACCATCCAGTTTAGGCCACCATATAAAACTTCTGGGCAATGCTTTCATAACACATATACCTGGATGTTCAAAATGCAGTTCATTCAAAATTTGCCCTCTAAAACACTGTGGAATTAACACCCTCATACCCCACAACACACATCCCTGTTCTACTGATCATTGACATCTCCTTAAATGATACGGTTGAAAGTCTAAGGATGGACAAATCTCTGGCCATCCATTTAGTTTATATTCCAGGATTCTTCCTAATATATCATCTTTCCTAGTTTCATAAGCAATCATTCTGGAGGTGACTGGAAAATCTTCTGCTAACATGGTTACCGCATAAACCTCAGGCTCTACTCCACCATTTGATCCACTACATGGCAACCTGGACAAAGCATCTGCATTGGAATGATCCTCTGAATGTCTGTACTGTATCTCATAGTCATATGCAGACAATATCGCAGCTCATCTCTGCATTATTGCTGCAGCAAGTGTAGGAACAGGTGATTTAGGACCCCAAAATGCCAAGAGAGGCTTGTGATCAGTTACTAAGACAAAATAAGTACCATATAAATACTGGTGAAATTTCTTTACTCCAAATATGATAGACAAAGCCTCTTTCTCTATTTGTGCATGATTTTTCTCGCTTTGGGTAAGAGTTCTCGAGGCATATGCAATGGGTCTTTCTTCACCGTTATCCATTATGTGACTTATGACACCACCTAATCCATAGCCTGATGCATCACAAGCTTTAGTGTTCTACTGGTATCATAGTGGACCAAAACATCAGTACTAGACAGAGCAGCTTTACAATCTTCAAATGACTTCTGAGTTGCACTGTTCCATTTTTATGGTATCCCTTTCTTTAACAGTTCATGCAGAGGGGCTAAAACTGATGAAAGTCCACTCAAGAACCTTGAATAATACTGTATCATATCCAGGAAAGCTTTCAATTCACTGACATTTTTTGGAGCAGGTAAATTTACTATAGCTCTTACTTTATCTTCTACAGGTCTCAGCCCTACTGCATTCACTTTGTAGCCAAGATAAGTTACTTCTTTAGCTAGGAATGAACATTTGCTCTTGTTGAGCCTGACATTGTGTGCCAACAATCTTTCGAATACTGTGGCTAGGGTTTTGACATGATTTTGGATGTCACTGTCAACAATAAGGACATCATCCTGAAAACATAACACATTGGGAAGACCCACAAGAATTTTGTCCATGATGCACTGAAATAACTTTGGTGCACTTTTAATACCATAAGGCAACCTTTTGAGCTTATACAATCCTTTATAAGTGTTGATGGTAAGGTACTGTTGACTTTCAGCACCAACAGAAACCTGAGCATATGCTTGGGACAAGTTTAACTTAGTGAAAATGGTTCCACCTGTTAGTGCAGCAAACAAATCTTGACAGCTTGATTAATGGTAACTTATAATCACCACATAGTCTAACAGATTTATCAGCTTTAGGTAAAATTACTATAGGAGCAGCCCAATTGCTCTTGGCGGTTTTCACAATAATTCCCTCAATCACAAGTCTGTCTAATTCCTTCTCAACCTCACCTTTCAATGCATAAGGAACAAGTCTGGACTTAGCATATATGGGTGTAACATCTTTGTCAATGGTGAAATGAGCTTCATAACCCTTTATACTATTCTGTTCCTTAAATAAAATCTTGTATTTTTCAAGCAATTTCTCAAGACCTGGAACACTGTTACACATTCTAACACTAAATATCTCCTTCCAGTCCATCTCAAGTTCACACAGCCAGTTCTTACCTAACAAAGTTGGTCTATTCATAAAACTAGCTACAATTAATGGCAACTTCAAATTCTGATTTTTTTACTTTACTTCACACTCTAATTTACCTTCTGTGTTCAAAATCTCTCCAGTATAGGTTCTCAACTTGACACCTGAGTCTTCTGAAGGCACATGCGCAAATAGCTTCTCATATATATCTCTACTCATTATGGAGAAATCAGCTGCAATATCCACTTTCATGGTCACAGTTGTGTCATTAATGCACAAGTCCACATTATACCTATGTTTAATTTTCTCTTCATGACTGGTGTAAATAATAAACACATGGACACTCTCATCATTATCAGGTTCAAAATTACAAACACTCATGAATACTGTTTTTCATTTCCTTCTCTTCACCTTCAACGACATATACTCTACCTTTATCACTTCTGGCAGGGGCTGTAAATTCTTTCTCACGGGCAGGAGCAATATGTCCAATACGCTAACAATTGTAACATCTTGAATTTTTTTACTTACACTGAAAGCTTTCATGTTTCCCTAGACATCTCTTGCAGTGTAAATCAGCATGTGTTCCTTGTTTTGTGGAATAATTCTTCCTTTTAGCTACTTTACACACTAAGCCACTACTGCCAACTGTTTCACTACCGGTATTGGGAACAAATTCTCTGGTGTTTTTCTCTGCTAATTCCATGCTTGTAGCTATCTGACATGCTGTTTCAAAAGTCAAGTTAGTGGTGTTCATTAACTTAGTCTGTATTTTTTTCATAATTCAGACCTATCACAAACTTGTCTCTTAGAGCTTGGTTCAAGAACTGTCCAAAGCTACAGTGAATGGATAACTTCTTCAAAGCTACTATATAATCACTTACTGGTTCATCTTTCCCTCTATCTCTTGTGCCAAATTTGTAACTTTCAGCAATCTCAAGTGGAGCAGTATCAAAATGTTGCTTCAGAATCTTGGTAATCTGAATCAGTGAGGAGTCTTTGGGTTTGTCTGGAGCAAGCAGATTGACCAGAGTAGAATAAACATTAGGTCCTACCTCTGCCAAAAAGATTGCTTTCCTTTTTTCTTCAAGGGCCTTCTTCTTCTGAGCATCACCACCGTCGCCCATTAATTCATTTGCCAGGAAGAAGAAGTCCATTCTCTCACAATATGATGTGAAGTTCTCCATGTCTGCATCATACTCCCCCACTCGTCCAATGTATCCACTGACGCCAGCCAATGGTTGCTCTCTTCACTCAAATTCTCCAGGTTCAGAGTAGCCTTCCCTTCAGTAGTCACTACCCTCTCTTCAAGGACTTCACCAACACTTTGTGAATCCCATCCTCGTCGCCAGTGTAATATCTTACATGATTGAATGGGAGAAGGAAAAGCCACATGCTGACTCTTACTCAGGTGGTTTATTGTTGTTGTTGTTGTCGTACAACGTGCCTAACACATTCGTGATTACACAGGCCTAAACACATTACAACTTTGGTAAGAAGTAACATAATATATATTGTAAGTAAATCACTGTGCGTGCACGTGATCCAGATAACTGACTACCACAGGGTGTACAGTCTGTACCCACCCCTGAAGATGTGAATTACACGAAAGCGCTTGGGAACTTCGTGTTTTCTTCTTTCCTTGCGGTTATCAGCATAATATATAATGTATATATAATCAATAAAGGCAGCATATAAACATACACATATATAAGATTCTTACCCTAAAATATCAACCAGACAAATCGGAAACACTCGAGGAAAATAACAGCAGAGCTTTGAGACTGATAATAACAGGGAGGCGATACTAGAACCACTATTTGGTCCTTGACAGAATCACAATAAGGAGAAACTGGAACCACTAATTTGTTCATGACAGGATGACAATAAGGAGACTGCTGACACAACTCAATTCTCAAGTACATGTTATGGAGATCAGCTGACAACATATATATTAAGTTTGTGGCTCAATGGATCGCTTGTGGACAAAGAACGTAAATAACCAGAATAACTAGAACTAGCTAATATATATCAATAACTGAGCCGTAACTAGCTTTACATAATCTATAACGATCATGGAAATCACCGAAATTTCTAAGACTGACTTACTAGTAACTAACAAACTAAAGAAATAGGATTAGGAACATCTCGTGTAATCTTGTATTAGTTAACTCACCCAGACGCCTAGAACTAATCTTAGGATATTTAGTACTGTACATATAGGGCAATTATTTACGTACTTTAGCCCATTGAATACGGTAACTTAACCT
>NW_024732867.1:5540011-5680922 GCF_018991925.1 Homarus americanus | reverse complement strand
CCTGTTTGCTTCCTATTAGGCTCATACAGGTAGTGGGGTGTAGGTGAGGTGGGTGGTGGGTGTGGGTGAGGTGGGGGTGGGGTGTAGGTGGTACAGGTGGGTGTAGGTGGGTGTGGGTGGGTGGGTACAGGTGGGTGTGGGTGGGTGTGGGTGGGTGCAGGTGGGTGCAGGTTGGGTTGTGGGTGGTACAGGTGGGTGGGTGGTGCAGGTGGGTGTGGAGTGGTTGCAGGTGGTGTGGGTGGTTGGGTGGTGTGGGTGGTGCAGGTGGGTGTGGGTGGTGTGGGGTGGGTGTGGGTGGTGCAGGTGGGTGGGTGGTGGGGGAGGTGTGGGTGGTGGGGAGGGGTGGGTGGTGGGGGAGGGTGTGGGTGGGGTGGGGTGGGTGTAGGTGGTGCAGGTGGGTGTAGGTGGTACAGGTGGGTGTGGGTGGTGGGGGGGGGTGGGTGGTGGGGAAGGTGTGTGGGTGGTGGGGGGTGGGTGGTGCAGGTGGGTGTGGGTGGGTGTGGGGTGGTGCAGGTGGTGCAGGTGGGGTGTGGGTGGTTGCAGGTGGGTGTGGGTGTGCAGGTGGGTGTGGGTGCAGGTGGGTGTGGGTGGTTGGGTGTGGGGTGGTGCAGGTGGGTGGGTGGTTGGGTGGGTGTGGGTGGTGGGGAGGGGTGGGTGGTGGGGAGGGTAGAGGTGGTGGGGGAGGGGGTGGGTGGTGGGGGAGGGTGTGGGTGGTGCAGGTGGGTGTGGGTGGGTGCAGGTGTGTGGGTGGTGCAGGTGGGTGTGGGGTGGTGGAGGAGAGTTGGGTGGTAGAGGAAGGTGTGGAGGTGGTAGAGGTGGGTGAGTGGTGCAGGTGGGTGTGGGTGGGTGTGGGTGCAGGTGGGTGAGGTGTGGGTGGTACAGGTGGGTGTGGGTGGTGCAGGTGGGTGTGGGTGGGTGTGGAGTGTGGGTGTGGGTGGGTGTGGGTGGGGTGCAGGTGTGGGTGGTGGGGGTGGGTGGTGGGGGATGTGGGTGGTGGGGGAGGGGTGGGGTGTGGGGGAGGGGTTGTGGGTGGTGCAGGTGGGTGTGGGTGGTGCAGATTGGATGTGGGTGGTGCAGGTGTGGGTGTTGGTGGAGGGTGGAGGTGGTGGGGAAGGTTTGGGTGAGGAGGTTGAATGGTGTAGGTGGTAGAGGAGGTGGAGGTGGTAGAGGAGGGTGTGGGTGAGTAGAGAGGTGGGTGTAGGTGGTAGAGGAGGTGTAGGTGGTGCAGGTGGGTGTGGGTGTGGGGAGGGTGGGTGGTGCAGGTGGGTGTGGGTGGTGCAAGGTTGGGTGTGGGTGGTGGGTGTGGGTGGTGCAGATGGGTGTGGGTGGTACAGGTGGGTGTGGGTGGTGGGGAGGGTGGGTGGTGGGGGAGGTGTCAGGTGGTGGGGGAGGGTGGGTGGTGGGGAGGGTGTGGGTGGTGCAGGTGGGTGTGTGGGTGGGGTGCAGGTGGGTGTGGGTGGTAGAGGGAGGGGGGTGGGGTGGTGGGGGGAGGGTGTAGGTGGGTACAGGTGGTTGTGGGTGGTGCAGGTGGGTGTGGGTGGAGCAGGTGGTGTGGAGTGGGGTGGGTGGGTGTAGGTGGTGGGTGGGTGTAGGTGGTGCAGGTGGGTGTGGGTGGTGCAAGGGTGGTGTGGGTACAGGTGGGTGTGGGTGTGTGCAGGTGGGTGTGGGTGGTGCAGGTGAGGTGGTGGTGGGTGTGGGTGGTGCAGGGTGGGTGTGGGTGGTGGGGTGGGTGTGGGTGGTCAGGTGGGTGTGGGTGGTTGCAGGTGGGTGTGGGTGGTGGGGTGGGTGTGGGTGGGTGCAGGTGGGTGTGGGTGGTGGGGAGGGGTGGGTGGTGCAGGTGGGTGTGGGTGGTGCAGGTTGGGTGTGGGTGGTGCAGGGTGGGTGTGGGTGCAGAGGTGGGTTAGGTTGGTGCAGGTGGGTGTGGTGGGGTGCAGGTGGGTGTGGGTGGTGGGGTGGTGTGGGTGGTGCAGGTGGGTGTAGGTGGTACAGGTGGGTGGGTGGTACAGGTGGGTGTGGGTGGTACAGGGTGGGTGTGGGTGGTACAGGTGGGTGTGGGTGGTGCAGTTGGGTGTGGGTGGTGGGGTGGGTGTGGGTGGTGCAGGTGGTGTGGGTGGTGGGGGTTGGGTGGTGCAGGTTGGGTGTGGTGGTGCAGGTGGGTGGGTGGTGCAGGGTGGTTGTGGAGTGTGGGTGGGTTGGGTGTGTGGGGGTTGTGGGTGGTGCAGATTGGTTGGGTGGTGCAGGTGGGTGTGGGTGGTGGGGAGGGTGTGGGTGGTGCAGGTGGGTGTGGGTGGTGCAGGTGTGGGTGGGTGGGGTGGGTGGTACAGGTGGTGTGGTGTGTAGAGGAGGGTTAGGTGGTACAGGTGGGTGTGGGGTGGTGGTGGGGTGTGGGTGGTACAGGTGGGGTGGGTGGTACAGGTGGGTGTAGGTGTGTGGGGTGTGGGTGTGGTGCAGGTGGGTGTAGGTGGGTACAGGTGGGGTGTAGGTGGTACAGGTGGGTGTGGGTGGTGCAGGTGGGTGTGGGTGTGGGGGAGGTGTAGGTGGTGGGTGTATTACACTTAATGAATCTGAGAATACAGTATTAGGTTTAGGTGCGAGATACATTAAGTAAAGTTATGACTTTAATAAAGGTTTAACAGGACACTTGTTTAGGGTACAAGGATACACCTGATAATTTAAAGGAGTTAATCGGGATACATGACACATATGTAGTAGTACAGTAGGTATGGGGCTACTCCTGGTTAGGAAGGTTACTGAAGTGACACATTTAGTGATCCCTCGAGAAAAGATCAATACAGTATTAGAGGAGAGTGACTGTGGGGCTGGTGGGTCATTATATAGCCAGAGGGAGTGTATGGGCTAATGAGTGTGGTAACATTTCCGGGGAAGGAGAACTTTAAACATTCCAGCAGACAAAATGTACAAACCTCAGAAATAGGTCACATGGTACACTTTGAGCCCTAACATTTTATTTAAACATTTGATAATTACAAGGTGAACTATGTACGGTAATAAATGAAATGATTGAAATTAGTCTCCTCAAATTTCAGTTAAAAAAGAATCTCATTACTGTACTGTATTATCAATACTAATATTTAAGATGACTAAATTGTAATATTAAAACTCTGTATTCTACACTACCGCATCACACACCTGTTCCATCTACTTATCTACATTCCTAACAACTTGTTTACTCCTTCCTGGAGACGGTCACAAGAGGAAAGCCTCCAGACCTTCCTATCTAGTCAAGACTCTACCTGTTCCACCATACTCACACTCTTACTCGACCTTTTACTTAGTATGTAATCTTCCACGCTCACCTGTCACTCAACTGGTCAACTGCCTAACTCACTCTTACAATCATGTCACTGATCATGATCCCTCACACCCACACTACCGGTATCTCCTACTCCACAATGTGACCTTCTTCCCAGGTGTATGAAGCCTCCTTACCCATTCATTGTGTGAAGGTCTCACCTCATGCTTGATCTTGTCCCCCTGGAAGCCAGAGCCTCGTCCATCAATCATAGCGTAGATGATGTCCTTCCTGGAGTAATGCCGAGATCCTCATCTTGGATGTCACTGCCTGGGCTCCTGGTGCTGCATACCTGAGGAGACAATGACAGGAGAGTGAGGGAGAAGTTCTATTTGGAATGTGTTGCTACATTGGGCGTGACAGGCTGTGGTCTCATATTGTAATTTACTGATTTTAGTGAATTCTAAAGGCAGATCATGCATTCTTACAATGATGATCAATTGCGAACACTTATGTTAAACAGAAAACAATTCCATATGTAAGAAAAAATTATTACAGGTACTTGTAATAATATGAGCAACTAGTTAAAGTTTATCTTAAGTACTGTACTGTAGTTGTATAAGGTTTGATTATACAGTACACGTAAATCGTAAAATGTTTCACTAAGTGGTAAACTAATCCTCTCAAAAATAGCTAAGGTGTTAAAAGGTTACCTATGTGATCATGGATCACTATTATATGCGGACTTTCATAGTAGACACCCGAGGTTCAGCACTTCACTTGTCCTCCTAGACATTCGGATAACTCACATAATAACAACCACAGGAAGATGGTGAGCCCATTCTCTCTACTGTGACTACCACGACACAAGTATACTACTCACTTACTGTTAGACAACTATGGGGTAGGTAGTAATCCCAACCTTACTATACAATACCTTGTACCGTACGTGTACAATGACCACTTACGTTTGGACAACCATGGGATAGGTGGTGATCTCATCCTCTCTTAGACCAGGCGGGAGGAACAGCTGGACATGGTACAGGTAGGTATCATCACCCTCAAGTTTAACAGGGAAAGCCTTCACCTGAGGCATAGCCATTTCCTCCACCCTCTCCCTCAGCTCACTGTAGTCATCCAAGGTGTAGATCATCTGAGGAACATCCAATACCAACCTGAGACGCTCATCCATGTCAGGTAATATAGCGTTACCTAAGGGGGAGGGGGCTTATCAAAAAACAATGGTGCCATATTTTTCACCTGATCAGAGAAAAGAATAAGGAGAAATGAAGACTGTTATTAAGAAATAGTCATACCATGTTAATCCTCTCATTAATGGAATTTTAAACTTTAATTTAGTTTTTCTTCATTAAATCATACATATGAGAAAAAAATTCTTATTATCCTGTGGTCAGGTTTTCTTACAGATATAAAAGATTAAAAAAAATTTCTTATCATGATTTCATGCAAGAATCATAAGGCAAAGTAAAGAAAGAGAAAAAATCTGGTCAAGTTATATCAGCCTATAGGTTAGGTTAGGTTAGGTTAGGTTTGGATAAATTAAATAGGTCATGTTAGGTTATGTTAATTAAGTTTGGTTAGATTAGGTTAAATTTGGGTAGGTTAGAGTAAGTTTTGTAAGATAAGGTTAAAATGGGTACAGTTATAATAAGTTTGGTTAGATGACGTTAAAATTGGTTAGGTTAAGGTAAATTTGATCAGAAAAAAAATTGATTAAGTTAGAGTAACTTTGGTTAGGTAGGGTTAAATTTGGATAGGTTAGGGTACGTCTGGTTAGGTATGGTTAACTTACGTCTGGTTAGGTATGGTTAACTTACGTCTGGTTAGGTATGGTTAACTTACGTCTGGTTAGGTATGGTTAACTTACGTTTGGTTGGGTAAAGATAGAAGTAAATAAAGGGGGAGATACTATAATATAAATGGTAGATAGTTTACATTTCCTTAAAGGCTGGTTTGGTTATATGCAGCATAGATAGTATAAGGTGGTGTGTGTGTGTGTGTGTGTGTGTGTGTGTGTGTGTGTGTGTGTGTGTGTGTGTGTGTGTGTGTGTGTGTGTGTGTGTGTGTGTGTGTGTGTGTGTGTGTGTGTGTGTGTGTGTGTGTGTGTGGTTATTGTGTGTGTGTGTGTGTGTGTGTTAGTGTGTGTGTGTGTGTGTGTGTTAGTGTGTGTGTGTGTTAGTGTGTGTGTGTGTGTGTGTGTGTGTGTGTGTGTGTGTGTGTCTGTGTGTCTGTGTCTGTGTTAGTGTGTGTGTGTGTTAGTGTGTGTGTCTGTGTGTGTGTTAGTGTGTGTGTGTTAGTGTGTGTGTGTGTTTGGTGAATAACAAGAGTATATAAGACCCCAAAAGCAGCTGATGCAGTCTATTATGTCATCAGTAAAGTGTTTCTCCTCTGGCCAAAGGTTTGTGGTTAACTGGTCAGCAGCAACAATATGGCAGAGGCTACGGTCACGACATACTTAGATAAATCAAAAGTGATACGTTATATAATAAATGTATGTAATATAGTTCTGTATACAGTTGCTAGTAAAAATACTTATAATATGTCATTTATGTAATGTATAAGTGAGTGTGTGTGAGTGTGTATATGGACTTAACCTGGAAATAAAAAGAGGCATAATCTGCAGGCTATGATTCGACCTGTTAAGAAAATATTTGTTTTTTTGTAATTATAGTAACTAATAAAACAATTTGCCTAAACCTTATCAGACATTGTGATAAATATTATATGTAGAGTATTGTAATATAACAAATCATTATATCTCTTGTGTTTTCTTCCACGGAGAAAATAAAGATTTTTAAAAGTGTCCCTAAAATGAAGAAGTGAAATAATGATGGCGACTTTATTCCCGTGTGGTGAAGGGAGTGACAAGTTAGATCCCAGCATGTTGGACACCTACCAGACTCACCAGTGTCACAGGGAGCAATACTTCAGTCCCAGGAAACAGGATTCAAGGGAATAATGCAGCTACCAATGCAGCTCATCACCCAGTCATAGACGAAACTCCTTATATTACCCAGCAGTATTATGGTTGTCTGCATGATCAACTAGGTCTCTAAAGCTGTCAAAAAACTCTCAACAGTCCAGTGAGATGACCCGAAGATTAACCTCCCCAGCTTATTTCACCTGATGATTAAACACTTCAGTTCCATCTAGGGTACTAAGTTAGGTTAGTGTTAGGGTGGTTAATCTTAAGTTGAAATATGCTGGGTGAATTCATCAGGCGATCCGTTCACTGCTCCAAACCTCAGACGAAGCTGTGAGTTAGGGTCTTAGAAAGTCTGCTGTCCAAACATTTAGATTGAAACATGTAAACAGATGGTGAAGGTTACAGGTTAAGTGTACCAGCATTTACTTACATAGGACCTAAGACTGACTTCATAAGCAATATTTCTATTTCCTTCAAAGAAACAAATGTTCCAAAATCATTTACAAGTTAGACTTCATTAATTCCAATTAATGAGACAAATTATCATGGACTGAAGTTCATATCATGGTTTGAACAAGACAAGTAACGGGAGTAACTGCATGACAATTATTAGTGACATTAATATGTGACGTGAGACAATAAATGAGCTGAATATATACCGGTAACATCACCACCGCCTGTGTCTTAACGTAATAATTCTTCTCTTCACAACTCTAGTTCTTATGGCTCGTTATAGTCTATCACATGTAGACTAAACAGGGAACAGAAAAGAAATTCCATCAATGTCAATATGAAATGACAGTAAACAAACATTCATAATACTGTACCCATGAGATAAATTATCTTGTAAGCGTAAACTTCATTCGGGTAGTAATCGCTTGGGTTACAAGTACAGTAGGTGTAAAAAGTTGATCACTTGGTTTTCTTGACCTGGTTCTGCCTATCATTTCTGTAAACCTTTTTTTTTTCTTCTGGGTACTATTGGGGTACAAGCAATACAGGATACATATGTTTGCTTAATTCAATATTTGTTTGAGAGACTCTGCTGATCATACTGGCACCATCACACCACAGAATACCTCAAAACACTCCTGGTGTGACTGGGCATAGAGGGTCCAGAAAGGCAGCATTACAGTATTCACTCCAATAAAACATCCTACCAGTGAAGTATCATATCTCGCGACACTGACAGGTCCTATCAGGAGGCCTTCAGCATACCGGGATCTCATAGGTCGTTAACCAAAAGTCCTAAAATGAGAATTACCTTCCGGAAACGACACAGAAATTTTTTTTTTGTCAGGTCACATTAAGTTTAGTGGAGTAAAGTTGTGTTCTTTGCACCAGAAATAGAATCTGCAGAAGTGCTATGTGAGTGAGTGAATGTACAGTAGTTACCGGTATGTGAATGAAGATGGGGCTGGGTGTGTGTAAGTAAATGATATTAGAACTGAAAACTGATACAGTATCTTATTAAAAAACATACTTCATATCTTCAAGTAGTTCAGATGAATGCACTATATCACATGCAAAGTTAATTATTGCATTTTACTATTTTTTGCAAGACCAATTTGTAAGTATTTATTGAGCAATTGGAAGGACCAAGGTGAATAAATGGTAACTCAGTACTGTAATTGCAAAAATAGAAGGATTGTGCGTAATGAAAATTGTAATATGAAATTTATATCAAACTTTTATAATAGGAAAAGCTATTGAAGAATTGGCATGAGCATCAACAGAGGTAAGGCAGTGTGAATATTAACATAAGTTAATTTGGACATGGGAAAGGTTAAAATATGAAATACTGTTTGATTACCCTGAGGAAGAAACAGTGGCTTGTTAGACCCATACTGTACTGTACTGTACTGTACTGTACTGTACCATACTGTACTGTACTGTACCGTGTTGTACTGTACTGTACCATCCATACTGTACTGTAATGTACTGTACCGCACCGTACTGTACCGTACCGTACCGTACTGTACCGTACCGTAATGTACTGTACTGTACCGTACCGTGCTGTACTGTACTGTACTGTACTGTACTGTACTGCTAAAACTAAATTACTCAACAATACAATATTTAGCTATAAAAAGAAGGCATACCAGAAATCTTGCTTTTCTTTGTACCTCTGAACAGAGCAAGCAGAGTTCAACACAATAAAATCATATACATTATATACAGTAGGCTGCTTATACAGTACGTGTGAGTGTGAGTCATATCCTCCAGAAGTGTTTGTAGGCCACCTGTTGAACTGTACTGTCACATTAAATACTTCAGCAACATATAAAACACTTGGTAGTAACTCTTAAGTGCTAGTTGTCACTCAGGCGCAACAGGTCCCACTCACCCCACTGACAAACATAATATGTGGTTTGGTTAATCAAGTGTACACGAGCAGGAAAGTATAACAAGGCAGAAGAAGTCAAAGAAAGGGCAAAGAAAAGGAAAATAAAGGTAGAGAGTTGACAAGAGTCAATAAATAACAGAATTTTGAGGCAGCGTTACAAACGACTGAGTGATGTTGTAGCGTGAGTGTGGCCAAATTAAACTTCTTAAAATAGTCGTCAATGGGAGAAGCCCCTCATCTGTTTACTCCCTGGCGGCAGCACTTACACACACGACCAGGGGCAACATTGGTCTACTTTATGGTAACAGAATATTCGGCTTAACTAAAAGAAACATTTGCTGTACAAAAATAATCTTGTAATTATCTTTATTGTTCAATAATTCCCTCTGTAATAAGACAGGCAAGGTTCAGTCAAGTTATATAAAGTATAAATATATAATAATCTTTCCAGCTTTAGTAAATGAGGTACAAAGCGGTACAGTACCATGCTTTTCCTGCAGTCGAGCCCCATTGTTTTCAAACGTGTTAATATTTTATGGGCTGAAACTAAATACCTACCTGATCCAGTACAATACTGTATCATAATATGTGACAATATGAAATGGTCACTTTAAACATTACATGCATAAGGTGAGGAATTTTCTCATTTCTAGTGAGGGCAATTCTTGAGTTTTATTGAAAGTTGATGTAAGTTTCAGCACAGAAAAATCAAAGACAAACTATATCTTGTAGGAGGCTGAGACAAAGGCACAAGTGAGGGTTGACTGCAGGGTCTGTGGTGTATTATTTATATCCATGCAAAGAATTGTAATCGTCTCAGCATGAAGTCTCCATCATCAGATGAGGAGGAGGATGCTGCCGCAAGTATTACTAGGTAAGCTGTTAAACCCAAGAGTGGGGGTGGCGGCCGGGGTGCCTGAGGCCTTACCCTCGGTACCATGCTCGTGGCTGATGACCGACGCTTCCCACTTTCCTCAACTTTGTGATCACCCTGTAATCGTAACACACTTTTGACTACCCTGTTTTTAAAGTCAATATTTTGATGAACCTGCAGCTGAGTTAATTTGTGTGCCAACCTGGATACAATGCATGAATGACCTGTAGATATGTTAAAATACTTGCTAACTGGGATATTGTAGAGTGCTTGGATGAACCTGCAGTGTCTTAAAATACTTGCCAGTTTGCATATAATATCTGCCTAATTCTTTAAATATGTCAGCATGATTCCTTATTAGACAAGATGGGAAGATGAGCCTAAGACTTGATGATGTGGACTTGCTTTTGTTGAATAATACAAAGTTCTCTTGAACCAGGATCTATGATATAATGGTTACTGACTCACACATTAGTCTAAGAGTTAAGTTTTTCAAACACATGAATATTATTATGTGTGTAACAAGCAGTATTCACTCATCTTCCCTTGACTGGCAGCTGCTGTTTGTGTCAACACATAATATTAGAATAAATTTGAAAGTATGGTTGCGTGTTCTATGACTGGCATAAAAATGGCTATTAAGATCACCTACAACCCAATCACTGCTTAGAGTAGTTATTTTTCTGCAGTTGTCCTCAATATACTTAACCGTCTGGGCACAGTTAAGTATGATTCCATGGACCTGCTGGCCAATGGTCCTGGTGAACCCAAACTTAACCTAACCTAACTTATTACTGACATCAGGGTCCATTGTGACTACAGGCCATCAGGGTTGAGGCCCACTAGGACTGGGGTCCCTTTAGACTGGGACCCATATGTCTAAGGCCATTATAACTGAGCCCCAATCCTAATGGTTGGGGACAAGGCCTATTAGGAAGGGGGCCTTTATGACAAGTCACCTTTATATAATATTATATGTACAGTATTGTCAGATGGTTGGTGAAGTGTGTACTGTATAATGCTTAGATATAAATATTATCAATAGTTATCACTGGTCACTTAATTATTTGTTTTGAATATTTTTCTGATTATTTTCTGGTCGAGCTGGGCAAGAGTTGTCAGTCTTTACACCGTGAAAAATCTATTATAAAGGAAGACTTCCCATGCACAGATGGTATAGATCAGTTCATCTATCATTGTATGGATCTAAACTAAAAGTCCATATTTCATTTTTGCATAATTAAGAAAATTATTTTACAGTAAGTTTCATAAGGATTGGTACAGATGAATTTGATACGGCCAGCTGAATCAAGATGACCATAAGGGTCCAGGACTCCCCGACGCCATAGAGACACAACGAACGATAACACCACAAAATAAGGAAGAACAATATAATACTGATAACTAAAATCCTGCGAGATATTTTTGGGTTACATCTATAAACAGGACCAAGTTATATTTGGTCAATTCCTATTTTATTCAGTTGCTGTCTTCACAAGATGCCCTGATAAATATACACAATGTAAAGACTTACAATTTCCATATTTCCCACCACTTGTCTTCAGCACAACAAGAGAATGCTTTTTCTTTTTCAAATGAAAGCGTCTTCGGAATACGGGTGTCCACCGTCAAGAGAAGTACGTGTAAGACTCTGACTATGCTCTAAGGGTTAATAAAAAAAAGGATGATATGAAAGCTCTTTGCAAATAAACACAAAAGCACACAGCTATGCTTTAAAACAAAGATTATTAAGGTTTATTAATGGTACAGTATCTCAAAAAAAGTATCTGCTAGGATGAGTCCGATGACTTCTGAAAGGCTACCTGCAACTCGTGATGTCCCGGGAGGGTTGGTATGCGTGGCTCTGTGGCATACTGATCCTACGACATTTGGTAACCGAACATCATAATTATTGATTACGCCGAAATAAATTCACCTTGTATTATTTATGTTAAACTATACACCCAAGTAAATGCATGTCCCAATATCTATTATCCGTGGTCTCATAATGTTTCACACAGAGTGTGGACAGATACTTTTTTGAGATACTGTACATACGAGTACACGATCTATGTCTCAAAGTTTAGTTGCCATGTCACCGGTAGAAGTTGTGATAGTTAAGAACCATTTGTCTACAGATCGTCATATGGATGGACAGATAGCCAGCACTATGACTATATTTCCTCTGATACAAATGATGACAAGACAACTGCACAACTAAATGTCCATTAGCCAATTACAGGAACAGCTTCTGAACAACAAAGTTGAAATGAAAATGGAATCTTCCAGGAATCGTTTGAAGCTAGTTAAGTGGACGCAGCAGTGAAGAATGGCCCCTGCTGGCATTTAGTTGCGACTGTCCCCTCTGTAGCAGTCTAATGAAACAATTATTGAAGAGGACAGACTGGTATAATCATGAACAAAATTCCATTCGACTCGTCTGCTGCTCCACGAACCTCAATTCATACTCGTGAACCCGAAGGCTTTATGGGCAGAATAATACATCATTGTCTGCTGCTTTGGGTTCACGAGCATGAATCTCAGGGTTCGTGGAGTAGCAAAAGAGGGGAAATGGAGTGCTTTAGAAATGGATTTTAATTTGTCTACATCTGCTACTTATACACTGCGGTGTTATTTATTAACAACATCTAATGAACAGAATTAACAGCTACATTTAGAATAACATCAAGAAGCTCCTGTCTCGAACACATAACCTAACTTTTGGTGGATAATCGGTTACAAAGAGATTATAAAAATTACGAAAGCCTAAAGTTACCTCATAGCCTTAATTATTTGTGTGATATAAAGTTTATGTTCTTCAGATTAATCCATAGTTGTGTTTCAAAGTGTTACATCCTTGGTATTTAATCTAACATTTTCCGAGTGGTAAAACTGACGCATTGACGTACAAAAAAAAAATTATCTACCTGAGGGCGAACCAACTTAGAAAGGGATAATTACCTGGTTACTCCAAGTAGAGAAAAGGTAGGTCCTGGGAACGTCCGGGCCAAGACACTCAAGAATAAAGAAGGCAAAGTCAGAGGAGAGATGGGCCTTGTTGTAGAGGCAGGCGTCAGTGGTGTTATCCGCCTCCAAGCACGACAAACACTCTGGGATCCGAAGCATTGGGAGGGCGTCAGCCACACGGTACAAGTGTCTCTCTCCGGGTTCATCCTCCTTCGTGGCCATGTAGTAACTGTCGAAAGGGAAGCAGGTTACCTTGAAGTACCTAGATCATGGGGTGAATAGTGTTGATGGTTGATGTATAGTATAGTGAGGGTGGTAGAGAGGTGAGGTGTGGTGAGAGTGGTAATGAGGTGTGATTAGGTGTGGTAGTGAGGTGTGGTGAGGGTGGTAGAGAAGTGTGATGAGGGTGGTATTAAAGTGTGGTGAGGTGTGGTAGTGAGGTGTGGTGAGTGTGGTAGTGAGGTGTGGTGAGGGTGGGTAGTGAAGTGTGAGGGGTGGTAGTGAAGTGTGATGAGGTGTGGTAGTGGTGTGAGGTGTGGTAAAAAGTGGTGAGGTGGTAGTGAGTGTGGTAAAGTGTGATGAGGATGGTGGTGAGTTGTGATGAGGATGGTGTGAGTTGTGGTGAGGATGGTAGTGAGTTGTGATGAGGATGGTAGTGAGTTGTGGTGAGGATGGTTGCAAGTTGTGTTGAATGACATGAAGTGGTAGTGGTGTGATGTGGTGATGTTAGTGTGCGTGATGTGGTGATGTCAGTGTGTGTGATGTGGTGATCGGTGTGTGTGATGTGGTGATGTTAGTGTGTGTGATGGTGATGTCAGTGTGTGTGATGTGGTGATGTTGGTGTGTGATGTGGTGATGCCAGTGTGCGTGATGTGGTGATGTCAGTGTGTGTGATGTGGTGATGTTAGTGTGTGTGATGTGGTGATGTTTGCATTTTGTGATGTGGTGATGTTTGCATGTGTGATGTGGTGATGTGTGTGTGTGATGTGTGTGTGTGCGTGATGTGGTGATGTCAGTGTGTGATGTGGTGATGTCAGTGTGCGTGATGTGGTGATGTCAGTGTGTGTGATGTGGTGATGTCAGTGTGTGTGATGGTGATGTCAGTGTGTGTGATGTGGTGATGTCAGTGTGCGTGATATGGTGATGTTAGTGTGTGTGATGTGTTTGCATGTGTGATGTGGTGATGTTAGTGTGCGTGATGTGGTGATGTCAGTGTGTGTGATGTGGTGATGTTAGTGTGTGCGTGATGTGGTGATGTTTGCATGTGTGATGTGTGATGTTTGCATGTGATGTGGTGATGTTAGTGTGCGTGATGTGGTGATGTCAGTGTGTGTGATGTGGTGATGTCAGTGTGTGTGATGTGGTGATGTCAGTGTGTGTGATGGTGATGTTAGTGTGCGTGATGTGGTGATGTGTGTGTGATGTGGTGATGTTAGTGTGTGTGTGATGTGGTGATGTCAGTGTGTGTGATGTGGTGATGTCAGTGTGCGTGATGTGGTGATGTCAGTGTGCGTGATGTGGTGATGTTAGTGTGTGTGATGTGGTGATGTTGGTGTGTGTGATGTGGTGATGTCGGTGTGTGATGGTGATACCAGTGTGCGTGATGTGGTGATGTCAGTGTGTGTGTGTGGTGATGTCAGTGTGTGATGTGGTGATGTTAGTGTGCGTGATGTGGTGATGTCAGTGTGTGTGATGTGGTGATGTCAGTGTGTGTGATGTGGTGATGTCAGTGTGTGTGATGCGGTGATGTCAGTGTGTGTATGATGTGGTGATGTCAGTGTGTGTGATGTGGTGATGTTAGTGTGTGTGATGTGGTGATGTTAGTGTGCGTGATGTGGTGATGTCAGTGTGTGTGATGTGGTGATGTTGGTGGTGAGTGTTGGCAGTGGCAGTGGTCCAGCACCCCCTCTCAGCCATCACCACTACCTCTCAGCCATCACCACACACCTCTCAACCCTTACCACTTACACCTCAGCCCTTACCACTTCACCTCTCAGCCATCACCACTTACACCTCTCAGCCCTTACCACTTACACCTCTCAGCCATCACCACTACACCTCTTACCACTTACACCTCTCAGCCATCACCACCACACCTCTCAACCCTTACCACTTACCTCTCAGCCATCACCACACACCCTCTCAACCCTCCTTCCACCTCTCAGCCATCACCACCACACCTCTCAACCCTTACCACTTACACCTCTCAGCCATCACCACTTACAACTCTCAGCCCTTACCACTTACACCTCTCAACCATCACCACTACCTCTCAGCCCTTACCATCACTCTCAGCCATCATCACACCCTCGCCATCACCCACCTCTCAGCCCTTACCATACACCTCTCAGCCATCACCACTTCACCTCTCAGCCATTACCACTTCCTCTCAGCCATCACTACACCTCAGCCCTTACCACTCACCTCTCAGCCACTCACACCCTCAGCCATCACCACTACACCTCTCATCCCTTACCACTTACACCTCTCAGCCATCACCACTACACCTCTCAACCCTTACCACTTACACCTCTCAGCCATCACCACTTACACCTCAACCATCACCATACACCTCTCAGCCATTACCACTTACACCTCTCAACCCTTACCTTACACCTCTCAGCCATCACCACTACACTCTCAGCCCTTACCACTTACACCTCTCAGCCATCATCACTTACACCTCTCAGCCATCACCACTACACCTCTCAACCCCTCCACACCTCTCAGCCATCACCACTACACCTCTCAGCCATTCACACCTCTCAGCCATCACCACTACACCTCTCAGCCATCATCTACACCTCAGCCATCACCACTACACCTCTCAGCCATCACCACTACACCTCTCAGCCATCACCACTTACACCTCTCAGCCATCACCACACCTCTCAGCCATCACCACTACACCTCTCAGCCCTTACCACTTACCTCTCAGCCATCACCACTACACCTCTCAACCATACCACTACACCTCTCAGCCATCACACACACCTCTCAGCCATCACCACTACACCTCTCAACCTTACCACTTACACCTCTCAGCCATCACCACACACCTCTCAGCCCCACCCCCTACACCTCTCAGCCATCACCACTTACACCTCTCAGCCACACCACTTACACCTCTCAGCCATCACCACTACACCTCTCAACCCTTACCACTTACCTCTCAGCCATCACCCTACACCTCTCAGCCATCACCACTTACCCTCTCAGCCATCACCACTACACCTTCAACCCTACCACTTACACCTCTCAACCATCACCCTACACCTTCAGCCATCACCTACCCTACTCTCAGCCATCACCACTACACCTCTCAACCATTACCACTTACACCTCCCAGCCATCATCACTACACCTCTCAGCCATCATCACTTACACCTCTCAGCCATCACCACTACACCTCTCAGCCATCATCACTTCTCCTCTCAGCCATCACCACTACACCTCTCAACCATCACCACTACACCTCTCACCCTACCCCACCTTCAACCATCACCACTTACACCTCTCAACCATCACCACTACACCTCTCAGCCATCACCACTACACCTCTCAACCCTACACTTACTCACCATCACCACTTACACCTCTCAACCCTTACCACTTACACCTCTCAGCCATCACCACTTACACCTCTCAGCCATCACCACTTCACCTCTGCCATCACCACTACACCTCTCAACCCTACCACTACACCCCACCTCACCACTCTCAGCCATCACCACTTACACCTCTCAGCCATCACCACTACACCTCTCAACCATCACCACTTACACCTCTCAGCCATCACCACTTCACCTCTCAGCCATCACCACTACACCTCTCAACCCTACCACTACACCTCTCACTCCCACTACACCTCTCACCCATCACCACTATACCTCTCAACTATCACTACTACACCTCTCAGCCATCATCACTTACACCTCTCAAGCCTTACCACTTACACCTCTCAACCATCACCACTTACGCCTCTCAGCCCTTACCACTTACACCTCTCAGCCTTTACCACTTACACCTCTCAGCCCTTACCACTTACACCTCTCAGCCCTTACCACTTACACCTCTCAGCCATCACCACTACACCTCTCAGCCATCACCACTACACCTCTCAACCATCACCACTACACCTCTCAACTATCACCACTACACCTCTCAGCCCTCACCACTTACATGTAATTGTTGTTCTGGTCCCAACCCAAGATATCAGTGACCTCGAAGGCACCGTGGGTGATGGGCATGACCCGACGCATGCGCACACTGTACAGGTTGACATGCTTGAACTCGCCTTCCTCCCCGTCACGCACAGGTAGTCTCACCAGGTAACTCTGGCCGTCCTCAGAGAAGATGGGAGCGTCATACAGTTCCACCCAGCCGTGACCTCCTGAGTGTTCCGTGTGTGTCTGTGGGGGTGAGGGAATATGTCTGTTTATAAATAGGAAGAGTTGTACAAGCCATGTTAAGGAAACGACACAAAAATAAGGCCCAAGACAGAGAGGGGAAAATATCCCAAATAAAAACACTGCAATAGACCTGCAACGGAAGTAATTTTTTAATGCATAGGTGAAAACATGTGAAGAAGTCTGGACAATGTTATATGAAAGATCAACACAGAAATAACGGGATAGTCGATGATAGTTTCTCAAAATGTGAGGCTGGTTAGGTTATATTTAATAACCTGTGGGTGAGCATCTCAGACTTTCTCCGGCATCCGTCTCTGCCTAGTGTCTACAGCATTGCCGCTAAGTGATCGTTGGGTATTGTACCTCTATCGTCTCCGTGATCTTTTCAGCCTTATGTACTACTTTAATACTTAGGCGACACCTTTTATGCTCATATGTGACTTACGTGTTCTTGTCAATGAGCCAATATCATTACGTCTCATTTATGACTGATACCAGGTCCGAGACTACTTGCGTACTTTATGAGCGCCATTATATAGGACCACCACAGTGCTCTTATTCTTGTATCTATTTAGTCATTTACTCCTTTAAATTCTTGTGCATTAGACTATACCTTTTTTAGGATTGGCGTTTGTCAAGACCCGGCCTATCCAGTTGATGTAATTTGTATATCTTTTAGTGTTAAGATTAACTATAAGCAATTAGCTGTTGATGCATGTTCAACTACCCTCCTCATATCTGATATCTGGGAACACACTGGGAACACAACACTAATTTGTTCACGAAAGGAATTTGTAGGTTAGGTTAAGATATATTAGATTAAGTTAGGTTAGGTTAGGCTGGGTTAATAGACGCTACAGTGCAAATATCCTGGTAGACCAACTCCAGCTCGATAGACCGCATACTATAGTAGCACCTAATATTTTTTAAATCATTATTTATCCATTTGGCGTCATTGTTATTTGATCCGAGTGTTCTGTATGATATATTGTGTCTTTGTGCATTGATGAACTCATTATTTAAATTGTTATAGAACTCGTCAACCTCAGATCTCGTGATCAGGTCACCCTCAGCAGTCATATATTGTGAGGTTACCGTTGTGAGCTCACCACGTAAAGTGAGGTAGCTCTCTGCGAGTAGATCGTGTGAGGTCATGTAATTCACCCCCAAACGTAATACCCATTCTCTCAGCTGCCTTTTCAACCTATCAAAGATTGCCCTTCTGAAATCTGGGACTTTAATGCAATTTTCCTTGCAACAGACATTAATTTCTACTTTGAATCTCACTTCTTTGTGATCGCTGTTAGCTAGTTCGTTCCCTACCTCGACATTACTAATGAAGTTCCTCTGTTTCACAGAACTAAATCTAGTATCTTATTACCCCGGGGGGGTTCTGCTATATTTTGACTTCGGAAACAGTCCTCAACTGTTTCAAGAAAATCCTCCGATTCTGAGTTACCGGTAAGAACATAAGAATGGAGAAAACTGCAGCGGGCCTATTGGCCCATACTGGGCAGTCCCATTTACACCCAACCCCTATCGCTCATATATCCATCCAACCTACGTTTGAAGCTATCCAGCGAATTCGAGTTAATGATGGTGTTTGGTAACTTGTTCCATTCATCCACTATATTTCCAAACCAATGTTTACTTATCACGGGCCTAAATCTAAATCTGTCTAATTTAAAGCCATTGTTACGAGTTCGCTCCTGGTTGGATGGTTTGAGTACCTTTGTTATATCACTTTGTTTAGCCCTGGCTTCCATTTATAAACCTCTATTATATCGCCCCTCACTCTACGTCTCTCGAGGGAGTGCAAATTCAGATGCTTTAACCTGCCTCTGTACTCAAGGTTCCTAATGCACGAGTTTAGTCTTGTCATTCTCCTCGGAATTCTTTCTAGGGATTCTCTATCCATTCTGTAATACGGTGACCAGAATTGAACTGCGTGATCCAAGTAAGGTCTCACAAGCGCAAGATATAGTTTTAGGATGATCTCTCTAGTCTTGTAATTAACACTCCTTTGTGTGAATCCAAGTACTTTATTAGCCTTGTTTCGGGCAAATACACATTGTTTATTTGGCATAAGATTCCTACTTATCATTACTCCTAAATTTTTCTCACATTCGGATTTCTCTATAACATCGTTGTTCATCTGATATCTGGTTTCTCTGTTTACATCTCCTAGACTAAGTACTTTACATTTGTCCACATTGAATTTCATCTGCCATTTTTCAGACCATTCGAAATATTTGTTTAGATCTCCCTGTAGTTTTGTAGAGTTCTCGTCAGATTTTATTATACGCCCTGTTTTAGTGTCATCAGCAAATTCTTATGTTCCTGTCTACGCCGATATCTATGTCGTTTATGTATATAATACATAATAATGTCCTAGTACTGAGCCTTGGGGTACCCCACATAAGTAGCTATCCTAACTGTGTTGAGTTAGTTGAGCCGCAGATCTATGCGGCATTCAGTGACTGTTGCCTCATAGTCAATATCTGCAACTGTTGTCGGCTTTGGGTTCGATGCTCTCGTTCCCCTGAGGCAGAGCAAAGCCAACCTAAGGAGAGAGAAGGACAGTCGACATCTCATCCAGGCTGTAACATAACTTCTGGGCTGCTGTTTGTGTTCAGATATCACTTCCACGAGTCTGGCGTAGAAGCATCTTATACTTGGTCCCATCCCACCAGAGGTTGTGAACACTAGAGGAGTGAAGCTGCCTTGATCAACGCCCTTATCTTGTCGTTCTCGTTCCTCCTGTGTGCAGCATCGAGAGCTAAGTTATGGTGACATGCGGCCATGGGATAAAAAATCCTGATGTCGAAGAAAGCTCGCTGTCCCCGCGTCCAGAATCTTCGAGCACTGACGTCAACACGGGCTTCGTTGGATATGTTTGAAGTCCTATATTGGAAAATCTCACCGTCCAATGGAAGGAGGTTCGGTTCTACCCAGACATCACGGCAGATTTCCTTCAACATATTTGCTGTGAGATCCCTTACTTCGTCATGCCTCATGCATATGAAGCCCCCTTTCTTGCACACCATGGCGTGATCGACGTCATAGGACGAGCCACACACGCACTGGGAGGGCAAACCTTCTCCTGGCCTACCGTACCTTAGAGCATTGGCATCTGTAAATTCTTGTTTATTGAGACTGAAACCATTTGCCCTTATCGGTAACGTAGTTAACCAGTTCGAGGCGCCCACCTCCTTCGCTATAGCTACTTTTTTTTTTTAGTTCTCTGGTACTTGCAGCAATAGTTGCTGCAACTTATCACTTTAGCCGTGCTGTCGTTCTGTCGTAATGGACCTTCGAGTCTTGTTTACTTCACTGGTATCCACCTCCCCTGTTGCGTTCTGGGCTATTATGTGGTCCGTGACGGCTGCCGTGAGCTTAATTGAGTTTTGATGTTCAGTGGCAGCAATCTCCTCTGGATTGGTCAATCCCATTCCTCCCAGTCTCGGTGGCAGAACAAGGAGTGATCTTTCTGCTGGGGTTAAGCGAGTGTGTTTCACTAATTTGGGAATGAAATTGACGCTGATGGCTTCTTCCAGAGGGTGGAGGAGGGGTCCGATATCAGGGATAGTGTGCATCAGGTAGTTCCAGCGATGCTTGACTCCATGGGTGAATGCCGCAAAAGCCGCATGTGCCTCTGTGTTAGCAATGTCAGACAGAGCTTGGATTTCCCTAACCAACTCATTCACCTTTCCCGTTACGTATTCGGTCTTGAAGTCCGTCGTGCCGATTACTGCGCCTAGGTGTCTTTGGCCATCCTTTGTTATTTTTACCTCACTTCCACCGAACACCTCCATTGCCCGTTCATAATGTTCTGGCTTCACAATGAGGAAGGACTTGCTGGCGTTTGGGTGGTACCCTATTTGTGGACCTCGCGATGTTACCAGGTCCCACCACTTTTTGATGTCCTCCACTTTTCCAGCTCCTGTAAGGTCATCAGCGTACGCCGCTTGCTTGACCTCAGTTGTTTCAAATTTTATTGTGTGTTGGAGCACGGATAGGCCTATTGCATATATTGCCATTGCAACAGGGTCCCCCTGCGTTGTTCCCTCGGTTGACTGTATGATGGTATCACCTTTTAGAGCCTTGTTGTTTACTATACAGAGGTCTGATGGATTCCTAGAGGAGTTTTCAACAAACATTGCAAAGCTTGGAGACTTGATCTTGATGCTGTGCAGTGCGGCCTTGCAGTTAAGTATGTTGAATGCGTTTGAAGTGTCCACCAGGAAAACGGCCTCACAATCACGTTGCTCAAATATCGTTCTCATGGCGAGAATGGCAGCTTCCCCACCAGCCTGGTGGCCAGCACAAAACTTGCAGGTTCCCAGCTGCTGCCCTGACATCATCCTTTACCACCTACATTATGCATTTTCCGATGATCCGCCTCAGCACTGCCCCCACTCCTATTGGCCTACATCCTGGATTCTTATCCAGGGGAATGAGGCGGCAGGCCGTCAGAGCATGGAGGTGTTGGCAGCAAGAGGATGCAAGCTTTCTTGCAAGGACGGCAATGGCCGTGCAGAAATTACTTGCTACGGGGCCAAACTTGTTAGTGCTGAGGATGACTCTCCAACCGTTTGCATCCAGACCTGAAGGGCCGGCACCTCCTCGAGTCTTCAGTGCTTTTTTCCACACCATCTCTCCTGTTATTTTCTCGAACAGGACAGCGTTTGGTGGGATATAGTCACCCTGGAACCTTATGCCTTCGTCTTCACTTGCAGGGGGATGTTTTTCTTTCAGTTCTTTTGATGTTTCTTTGTTTATTGGCAGAGCCCCACCGGAGGATTCCTCTGTGAGAGATCTTACCGCCGAAGACACTTTTCCCACACGCATTTTGTCTCCAAACTTTCTTGCAACGTCATCGGTGTTTTGCTTTCCGTCCCTTATAAATTTTAGTCTCTCCTGCAGTGTTCTTGCTTCACATAGGAGGTCATCAAGGGCCCCATTCTGCCACATTGTCAATCTTCTCTTCATTGCTGCCGCATTTTCTTTGTGCTTAGTCTTTGTGTGTGTCCTCTGACAGATGTGATATTATTGCCAGTATTTGAAGAGTTAAAGGGGCAAGGAAGCAGTCCTGAGTGTACTCAATTATGAGGCGAATCATCTCCCGAATCATTTTCTTTGATGGCCGCACACTTGGGTGGTTCAAACAGGTTTGCTGGCGACCACCTGACAATTTCTGAGTAAGTTTCTTTAACCCATATGTCCGCATTTTCCATAGACATGCCATTCCACTGTGGTGGCTGTCTCTCATTCACCTCGTGGACATCTGCTACTATTGGAGCAGCGTTTATTAGTACTACATTTCAAGGTTGAGTAGACTCACTGCTATCATTTAGAATAACATCGGGTGGTTGGGTCCTCGCGACATCCACTGTGGCCTCCTGTGTCGGCTCCCTGTCATATGGGTTTCGACAATTGTTTCCCTTTCTGCAAACCACACATGGTCGGTTGTTTCTTGCACATTCACAGCTAGTGCAATTTTGGTATTGGCTTACACAGACGCAGCAATGTCTGTTACCCGGCATAGTGTTCCGCACCTTGGGCGACAGTTACGTCCCCCTCCGACATCTGCTTTGGTCCCATATAGGAGAAGAAACTAGTTCTTATGAGTAAAGGGCAGAAAGGTAAAAGGCTGGACTGCTGTGTCCGGGTAGTAGGGGCATACGTGCGCGCGTGGGTGTGTAGGCCACCCCCCTGTGGGCGACAATCCACACATCATAATGATACACTGGGAGCAAGAATTGTCACACCTAACACTTGTTTATATATCCTTAGCAGAAATAACCACTATTTCTATGGTCACACTGATGTAATATTATTTATATGAAGTGACCGTTGGGGAGGGGGGACCGCTAGCGTAGAGCACTTGGCCCCATAGGGGCGAGAGTCTCGATGCCCTTGCCAAAGTAGGCCTATCGACACTGGCACTGGCACCTGCAGTAGCCGACCAACCAAATACTCACAAAACGCTTGGTGATCGCCGGTGAACACACGGAATACTTGCGATTAATGCCGTAAGAGATGAGAAGAACCTTCGGTGACAATGCTTAGGGTGACATCCGATATTCACCGACACTACTACTACTATTTTGCTACTGCTACTACAACTACTACTACCACTCCTACTATTACTACTATAATGTTACTGCGACTACAACTATGATGCTACTGCTACTACAACTATTATCTTTTAAATGGCCTTCAGCCTCCCTCAATAGCCATTCCTTAGCCACCATTTTATTACTGCTCCTACTATTACTACTACTATATAATGCTACTGCTACTACAACAACTACAATACTGCTTCTACTATTACTACTTTAATGCTACTACTGCTACTACTACTAGCATTAACAACAAAAATACCAGATACCATACACACAGGGTTCTGCCCACCATTAATACCTTAGAGATGAGGGTAATACCTAGCTCACCTCTTATACTAAACCAATAGTATTAACTCTAAAACACCCCACCGAGTTATTACTTCAGACACCATGCGAGTTAAGCCGTACTTGAGGGGCAGTGTGGGCAGACCCGTGTCTGTATGTGTGATAATGATGTTAAGACACAGAGAGAGAGCTGAACGACTGACCGCCTCACAGTAGTACATGGGGTGAGCACAGGTAGTGATGACTGAGGTGTTCTGAGCTCTGTTCATCCAGACGACGCTGATGGTGGTACTGTCGACCCAGGTGACCGCCGTGAAGTAGTGGTCCCTGTTGAACCACCCCAGAGAGATGTGTTGTTATTGTTGTGAGAACTCAAGGTTCACGACACACACACACACACACACACACACACACACACACACACACATACATTACATGCATTACATACATTCACTACATAATTCATTACATACATTACATACATACAACACACACACACACACACACACACACACACACTCCTACTACTACTACTACTACTACTTTGCAATCACTCAAAATTGAGTATGACGATCTTCCAGCTATGATACAATGATATGAGTTATTAAGGATGTCACCTTCGATGGTGAGCTCCGAGGTGACTCGAGAGGCCGATACAAGATCGGCATGGCAGTCCACAGATGTTGCACGTGTGGAGGGCTACATCTACTGCCGGAAGGGCGGCGGCAGCGTCTTTCCGGCGCTGGTGCTTATCTGCCTTGGTTTGCAGTCAGACTAACTCGAAAGCAGTGACACCTCGTGAGGTGCTCTTCCAAGTGCTACGATGTGGAGTAATCGTCTCCCTGATAAGGGGGACGATTTGGCACTTTTTCAGGTTTGTCTTAAGACTATCCTTATACCTTTTCCGTTGGCTGCCAGCGTTACGTTTAGGTGGCTGAAAAGTAGCTGCTTTGACAGTCTACTCTCGTTCATGCGGGTAATATGGCCAGTCCAGCGTTGTTGTTAATGGATAATGGTAGTCTTGATGCTGCTACAGTTGTCAGCAAAAATTCTGGCATTTGTTCTCTTGTGTTCCCATCGAACTCGGAGGAGGGAACATAGATTACATTGGTGAAAGTTGTCACGTCACATACAAGAGGCACCTCAAGGTGCCTCTTGTATGTGACCCATGTCTCGCTGCCATACAGGAGGGTGGGGAGGACCACTGCTCGATACACGTGCAATTTTGTAGATAATCTCACCTCCCTACAGCTGAAAACACGGGTATGGAGTCTGCCAAAGGCTTAAGATGCACATTTGAATCGATGTTGATTCTCTTCATTGATGTCCGCAGTGGTGGACAGGTGGGAGCAAAGATACTGAAAGTAGGTAACATTTAGAGAGGATAGTCCCGTTAAGCTGGGTGGATGGCAGAGGTGTGGTTGAACCAGGGGCAGACTGAAAGAGAATCTGATGCTTTTGTGCATTCACCTCAAGGGCGAAATGTGCATACACATCCGCGAAGGTGTTTAGGATCTCCCTTAGGTTGCTTTCAGTGTGAGCGACGAGGGTGAGGCGTCTGCATACTGAAGTTCAGTGATGGAAGCAGCTGATACCTTTGTTCCTGCCTGGAGTCGTCTTATGTTGAAAATATCCTTCATCCGGTACTTGATGTCCACCCCGCGAGCTAAATTGGCACTGGCACGAGTAAGGAAGGCAGCCAAGAAAATGAAAGAGAGAGTTGGTGCCAGTACACATCCTTGTTTTACCCATTGTTTAGGTAGGGAAGAACTCAGACTGGGTGCCATTGTGCAGAACACTGCCGTTCATGCCATCGTTGAGTTGCCTCACATTGGCAATGAATTTTGGTGGGCAGCTAAAACGACTGAGGGTCCGCCCGAGGGCTTCCCTATTGACCAAGTCGAAGGCCTTGGTAAGGTCAATGAAGGCCATGTACAAGTCACGACATTGTTCTTTGCACTTTTCCTTAATCTGACAAAGATCATGTCAGTGGTGCCACATGATGGTCTAAACTCACATTGAGATTCTGGGAGGAAGTTTTCCGCCTCAAGAAGAAGTCTGTTTACGGGACTCGAGAGATAATCTGCCAGCTACGAACAGCAGTGATATCCCGGGGTAGTTGCCACAGTGACTGGTCTCCCTTGTTATTATAATATTGACGATGGAGGCGTCTTTAAGATCTTGGGAGGATTTCTCCTTCTCCCATATATTCTCCAGGAGAGAGTGGAGACGGTTGGTAAGCAGAGGTCCTCCTGCTTTATACACCTCGGCTGGGATGACATCAGGCCCTGTGGCTTTGTTATTTTTCGCCTGCTTGGTTGCAGTAGCTACCTCATCCAGGGATGGAGGATAGCTAAGGTCGGTCAGCACTGGGTACTGAGGAACCTGCTGGTTTAGTCAGGACATCCACATTGGTATTTCGGTTAAGCAGCGAATGGTAGTGCTCTTTCCAGTGCTGACGGAGGCCCTTTTCGTTTTTAATTAGGGAGTTACTATCGGATGAGCGGAGAGTGGAGACGCCATGAGTAGTTGGGCCATATATTGTTTTAGCGGAATTGAAAAATTCCCGCATCTTGTGTTGATCCGTAATTTTTTTTTTCATTAGTTTGCGAAGTTCGCGCTGGACCGCCGGTTTCTTTTAGTGGAAGGTATCAGCTTTGGTCAGAGACTTGGGGGTTGTTCTGCCAGTCAGAAAGAGTAGCACGTTTACTACTGATGAGTACTTCGATTTCCGGGTCGCTTTCATCAAACCAATCCTGGTGTTTTCTTTTGATGTGGCCGAAGGTCTCGTTGTAGGTTTTTGTGATAACAGCTTTTATGGGACCATTCAGCACTGGGATTTTGTTTGTTTGTTGTTGGATTGCTTTTTAGCCAATCGTCGAGCTGCTCTTTGAAAGCATGTGCTACCACTGGATCTTCCAGTCGCTTTGTGTTAAAGCCTCTTCTGGAGGCTTGTTGCCTTCACCGTTTTGGCGTGACGTGGAGGGATAGTTTGGCTCTGACGAGCCGATTATCTGTGACAGAGTGGTCTGAGCCACGCATGGCACGGGTGATAAGAACATCTCGGCGATCTCTTCCTCTGACAATGATGTAGTCAATGATATGCCAGCGTTTGGATCGTGGGTGTTGCCACGAACCATTGAACTTGACGGCCTGCCTAAACAAGGTGTTGGTGATAGTGAGGCTGCTTTCAGTACACCTGCTGAGGAGCAGTAGGCCGTTGGGATTACACTTGCTTACTCTGTTTCTCCCTATGGTTTCCTGCCATATGTCAGAATTTCTGCCATCTGTGGTACTGAAGTCACCTAGAAGCACAACCTTATCTTTTCAGGGGATAGAGGTTAGCACTCTGTCAAGGTCGGCGTAAAAGGCCTCCTTGATGCCATTATCTGCATCCACTGTTGGGGTGTATGCGCTAATGAAGAAGGCATGACGTGAGTGATTCAGTGGGACTCAGAGCGTCATGCGGCTTTCGTTGATTCTAACCACCATTTCAGTAAGCACACGTAGGATGGATTGGAGAATGGCAAAGCCAACTCCGTAAATGCAGTTCCTCTCTGTAGCAGGCTTACCCTTCCAGAAGAAGGTGCAGCCAGACCCCCGTTCTGTGAGTCGACCCTCGTTTGGGAACTGGGACTCACTTATGGCTGCTATGTCGATGTTGTACCTAGACAGCTCTTTTCCCACAAGGGCAGTTCTTCCTTCAGTGCGCTCATTTCTACCAGTATCCAGAAGGGTCCTGACATTCCTTGCAGTTGTTGTTGTCTTTTTCTCTGATCAATGATTGTTTTCCACGGCATTAAAATGACCTTACTGTGTGCGGTTGCCCAGTCAGGTTGTTCTTTTTAGGCAGGCTATGTTTAGGGCACCCTTTCAATCCCCCTCCCCATGTGGGGTGAGCAGAGTGAGTCCTCGAACGGGCTGCTCAGTCGCAGAGACAGGACCTGATTGCACTGCTGTCTAGATCCCAGTGCATAAACGACCATCTTATCTATGCCGCCCATGTGCAGAGTTGTGACTAGAGACTCCCGGCAGTTATCTCTGCCTGTCCCCGTCGCCACTCTTCCGCCGCCAAGGGACTTTTGGGGTATAGGGGTTTTGATGACGATGAAAGGTATGATGAGCTGGATGATGGCTGCACGTAAGTTGATTTATGTGGTGAGGCAGGAGCGCAGGCTGCAACCATACATCTTGGCTCTCCTTTTTCCTGATCCAGCGGTGCAAATGTAGCAACGACGGGGGAGCAGGAGAGTTGCAATGAACTGCCGAGAGGAAGCAAGCAGTGCTTGCACCTTAACATAAACAAAACGCTGCCACACATAAGACGCATTACACCACCCTGTCTGCACACACACACACACACACACACACACACACGCATAAGCACACACATACGCATACGCACACATAAGCACAGACACACGCATAAGCACACACACACGCATAAGCGCACGCGCGCGCACACACACACACACACACACACACACACACACACACACACACACACACACACACACACTCACTATGACCGTTTATTACTTACATCAGAGAGGAAGAGGGTCATGTCACACATACATCATTAACAATGACCATAATTATCACAAGAGGCAACAAGTGATGTGAACTTTAATGAACACAGGATCACCCTCCTCCTCTCAGGCAGTGAATGCAGGAGCGGTGTACTGAGGGAGGGAGGGGTGACATGTAAAGCTTTACCTTGAGTGTTTAAATTTTATTGCACAAGGTCAGCTGTAGCACAGGTGTGACGGTGTGATAGTCGCTGTAGCACAGGTGTGACGGTGTGATAGTCAGCTGTAGCACAGGTGTGACGGTGTGATAGTCAGCTGCAGCACAGGTGTGACAGTGTGCATAGAGCTAGCTGCGGTGTGATAGTCAGCTGTAGGTGAAGGTGTGATAGTCAGCTGTAGCACAGGTGTGACGGTGTGATAGCAGGCTGTAGCACAGGTGTGACGGTGTGATAGTCAGCTGTAACAGGTGTGACAGGTGTGATAGGTGTGACAGCTGTAGTCAGCAGGTGTGACAGCTGTGACATAGCAGGTGTGACGGTGTCAAGCATGTAGACGGTGTGGTGTAGAGGCACAGGTGTGCGGTGTGTGCTGTGTTCAACGGTGTGATAGTCAGCTGTACGGTGATAGTCAGTAGTGTGAGTTGCACAGGTGTGACGGTGTGATAGTGATGTAGTTGAGCTGTAGCACAGCGGTGATGGTGTGTGTGATGTGAGTCAGCTGTGGCAGCACAGGTGTGACGGTGTGATAGTCAGCTGCAGTGTGACGGTGTGATAGTCAGCAGCACAGGTGTGACAGTGTGATAGTCAGCACGGTGTTAGTCAGCTGTAGCACAGGTGTGACGGTGTGATAGTCAGCTTGGCAGTGACGGTGTGATAGTCGCTGTAGCACAGGTGTGACGGTGTGATAGTCAGCTAAAGCACAGGTGTGACGGTGTGATAGTCAGCACAGGTGCGGTGTGACGCTGCAGCGCAGGTGACGGTGTGATAATGGTATGACCGGTGTGATAGTCAGCTGTAGCACAGGTGTGACGGTGTGATAGTCAGCTGTAGCACAGGTGTGACGGTGTGATAGTCAGCTGTAGCACAGGTGTGACGGTGTGGTATTCAACTTTAGCACAGGTGTGAAAGCCAATTATTCTGCTTCTTCCAATACGCGCCATTTTTAGTGAAATTCATTGTAAGAACTAATAATACAAATCGCAACATCTCAATAACACTAACATCTTTATTGACGTACGTGTGTGTGTATGTGTGTGTGTGTATGTGTGTGTGTGTGTGTGTGTTGGTCAGATAGAGTAAAATGTCGAACGAGTGATAGGTAGTTTAAAATACATATAACGAACAACGCTTGTGACTAAATATCCGAGAAAGCAACACACACACACACACACATTACAAACAAGATGAATACATAGACTTACAAACAATTAAAAGCACAGAAAAAATCAAATGGGTATATTAACATCACAAACGATTATAAAACCTGGTGTTGATCTAGTGTGATTATGGGGTACTTGTTGGTCCTCACTCCGATAAAAGTTTCACTGACATCCTCAAACGTAACAAAAGGCACTGCAGAGTTTAATGTGTAAATGACGACAGTGAAGTTACTAAAACAAAGGAAGAGAATAAAGTAGAACGTAGACAAACACTGTTATAGTTAGTTATGTAAAGTTACGTTTTTTGTTGTTGTCTGCAGCGGTAACGGAAAGAGTTATCTAAGTACAATTTCTGAAGTGCAAAAGGTGTTTATATCCCTGGTTAAGGAAAGGTTAGTAAGTCATAGATGATATTGTTAAGGGATTGTGTAAATGTGTGGTCGCTCCTGCAGTCACAAGAGGACTAAATAAATTTAAACTATACATGTGATTAAATAGGCTTCAGGTGCCGCATCAATCAAGCACACACACACACACACACACACACACACACACACTGGTCAAGCGTTGATGGACACCTGAACCAAATATTCACACATTTTAAATACTTATATACTAATGCTTTATATACATTCCAAGGCTTGTTTGGTATAGGCTAGTATATCACAGAACTACAAAAAATAACTCTTGATATATAAATTAAGAACAAGATATAGAAAAAAAAATATCACTTAAATTCTGAAGCATTTGTGCAAGTATTATTAGCGTTAGAAAAAACAGTTTGAAAAAATGTCAAGCAAGATCCAAGAATACCGAGGAGAACACATGCCAAACAAACCTTGTAATGAGAAGTTTCTAATAATAAGTAACAAAAGAAGTACAAAGAAACAGGTGAATGAGAAAACTGGATAAGGAAGAGATAAAGGAAGTGGATAATTTTGTGAAGAGAGGCGGAGGAACGAGAGAAGAGAGGAAGTAGGAACAAGAGAAGAGAGGTAGTAGGAACAAGAGAAGAGAGGCAGTAGGAACGAGAGAAGAGGGGCAGTGGGAACGAGAGATGAGAGGCAGTAGGAACAAGAG
Source organism: Homarus americanus (assembly GCF_018991925.1). Taxonomy (NCBI): domain Eukaryota; kingdom Metazoa; phylum Arthropoda; class Malacostraca; order Decapoda; family Nephropidae; genus Homarus; species Homarus americanus. The sequence goes on along the minus strand of NW_024732867.1, from coordinate 5,650,722 downwards.
AAGAGAGGCAGTGGGAAAAAGAGAAGAGAGGCAGTATGAACAAGAGAAGAGAGGCAGTGGGAACAAGAGAAGAGAGGCAGTGGGAACAAGAGAAGAGAGGCAGTGGGAACAAGAGAAGAGAGGCAGTGGGAAAGATAAGAAGAGAGAAGAGAGGTAGAGAAGAGAAACAAGAGAAGAGAGGTAGTAGGAAATAGAAGAGAGGCAGTAGTGAGTGAGAGAGAGGCAGTAGGAACAAGAAAGAGAGGCAGTAGGAAGAGAAGAGAAAGAGAGAGGCAGGGAAAAGAAGAGAGGCAGGGAATAGAGAGGCAGAGAGAAGAGAGGCAGTAGGCAAGGAAAGAAGAGAAGAGAGGCAGAAACAAGAGAAGAGAGGCAGTAGGAACAAGAAAAGAGGTAGTAGGAACAAGAGAAGAGGCAGAGAATAGAGAAGAGAGGCAGTAGGAACAAGAGAAGAGGCAGGAACACGAGAAGAGAGGCAGGGAAATAGTAGGAACAAGAGAAGAGAGGCAGTATGAATAAGAGAAGAGAGGCAGGTAGAAGAGAGGCACAGAAGAGAGAAGAGAGGCAGTAGAGAGGCAAGAAAAAAGAGGCAGTAGGAACAAGAGAAGAGAGGCAGTGGGGAACAGAGAAGAGTAGGAACAAGAAGAGAGGAGAGAGAACAAGAAAAGAGAGGCAGTAGAAATGAGAGAAGAGAGGCAGAACAAGAGAAGAGAGAGAAGAGAGGCAGTAGGAACAAGAGAAGAGAGGCAAGAGAAGAGAGGCAGTAAACAGAGAAGAGAGGCAGTAGGAAATACAAGAAAAATGAGGGCAGTAGGAACAAGAGAAGAGAGGCAGAGGAACACGAGAAAGAGAGGAATAGGAGAACAGGTAGGAACAGAGAGGTAAATAAGAGAAGAGAGGCAGTAGGAACAAGAGAAGAGAGGCAGTAGGAATAGAGAAGAGAGGCAGGTAGGAACAAAGAAAAGAGAGGCAGTAAGAGAAGAACAAAGAAGAGAGGCAGTAGGAACAAGAGAAGAGAGGCAGGGCAGGGAACAAGAGAAGAGAGGCAGAGGAACACGAGAAGAGAGGCAGTAGGAACAAGAAAAATGGGGCAGTAGGAACAAGAGAAGAGAGGCAGTAGGAACACGAGAAGAGAGGCAGTAGGAACACGAGAAGAGAGGCAGTAGGAACAAGAGAAGAGAGGCAGTAGAAATAAGAGACAACGACTTGAGGAGGGAGAGGAATATCCCAATGTAAACGAGTGTAAGGGAAGGTATAAGGAGGGACGGGGAGGGAAGGAAGTGAGAGGAGAGGAAGAGGATGAGAAAGAAGACGAGGAGGAGGAGGAAGAGGGGAAAGAAGATATGGAGGAGGAGAAAAAAAGAGGGGGAGAAGAAGAGTAGAGGGAGGGAAAAAGAGAAAAGGAGAAAAAGAGAGGGAGGAGGAGAAAGGTGAAGAGGAAAGAAGGGGGGAAGGAGGAGGAGAGACTAAATTGCCCACTGAGAGTTGAACAAAGACGAGCAGGATCAAGGAAGAGGAAGTTGGAGGATGACTTCACTAAGAGGGTGAGGTGTAACACATAAGAGACAACATACATCCACAAGTGAAGAAAACAGGGTAGGATGCGGGTCGGAGGGTAGGATGCGGGTCGGAGGGTAGGATGCGGGTCGGAGGGTAGGGTGCGGGTACAGGTCGTAGATAGAAGGCGGATCGTAGGTAGGATATGGGTAGGGTGCGGGTAGGAGGCAGCTATCAAACAGGGAGGTACTACCGCCTGGGGAGATATTGGAAACATAATGTATTGTCTAATGGTAGATAGGGACAATATCACATGCAGGAATAGGACAAAAATACGAGGCTTCAGAGACGTCGAGGACAAGATCCCCAGGAAATTGCAAGAAAAAAAAATATCTCTAAGGACGAGGACCAGGTCGAGGACGAGGTCAAGGACGAGGTTGAGGATAAGGACGAGGTCGAATTAACTTAAAAAAAAACATCAACACTAGTCAATTCCCTAAAACGCTCAAGACAAACATAGGATAAAAATCACACCATAATTAACCACAACAACGAACACTCGAGCAGGTAAATACACTTTATAACAAACACTAAACAAACAGTTATCTACATATACGTTTACAAACAGATTTATATAAACAGGATAAAAAACACTAAGTAGTAGATAATATAGTTAAGACAGAGAGATAATTTGTTCTTCAGACAGATATACGAGCAGATGTTGATATAGACTTTGTATAAGAGAGGCGAGTCGGAAAAAAATAATAAGATATTTTGATAGTAATGTAGAGAGTAACGATAAACAAGGAATTAATGAAGAATGAAGAGATAAAAGAAGACAAAATAAGCGATAATTAATGATAAACGTCAAGGATTTCAGCGATTAAAACTGATTTAATTATTTCTGAAATATTGAAAATTTTGAAATAAGAAATTATGGAATTGTTGATGATTAAAATATAAATTTAGTTGTAGTTCAAATACTGTCCAGAACATGACCAATGGTGAACATGACTAATGAACTTGACCAATGGTTAACACGATCAGTTGTGAACATGACCAGTAATCAAAATTACCACTAATCAACATGACCAGCGGTGAACATGACTAATGAACTTGACCAATGGTTAACACGATCAGTGGTGAACATGACCAGTAATCAAAATTACCACTAATCAACATGACCAGTGGTGAACATGACTAATGAACTTGACCAATGGTTAACACGATCAGTGGTGAACATGACCAGTAATCAAAATTACCACTAATCAACATGACCAGTGGTGAACATGACTAATGAACTTGACCAATGGTTAACACGATCAGTGGTGAACATGACCAGTAATCAAAATTACCACTAATCAACATGGTCAGTGTTGAACATGACCACTAATCAACATGGTCAGTGTTGAACATGACCACTAATGAACATGGCCAGTGATGCACATGACCACTAATGAACATGGCCAGTGATGCACATGACCAGTAGTGAACATGATCAGTGGTGAACATGACCACTAATGAACATGGCCAGTGATGCACATGACCAGTAGTGAACATGATCAGTGGTGAACATGACCACAAATGAAAATGGCCAGTGATGCACAAGACCTGTGGTGAACATGACCACAAATGAAAATGGCCAAAGATGCACAAGACCAGTAATGAACATGGTAAGTGGTGAACATGACCACTAATGAACATGGTTAATGGTGAACATGACCACTAATGAACATGGTCAGTGGTGAACATGACCATTGGTGAACATGGTTAGTGGTGAACATGACCAGTGGTGAACACGGTTAGTGGTGAGCTTGGCCAGTAATGAACATGTCCAGTGATGAACATAACCACTAATGAACATGACCACAATTGAACATGACTACTAATGAACATGGCCAGTAATTAACATGTCCAGTGGTGAACATGACAGCTAATGAACATGACCAGTAATGAACATGTCCAGTGGTGAACATGACAACTAATGAACATGACCATAATGAACTTGTCCAGTGATGAACATAACCACTAATGAACATGACCACAATTGAACATGACTACTAATGAACATGGCCAGTAATTAACATGTCCAGTGGTGAACATTACCGCTAATGAACATGACCGGTAATGAACATGTCCAGTGGTGAACATGACCACTAATGAACATGACCATAATGAACTTGTCCAGTGATGAACATAACCACTAATGATCATGACCACTATTGAACATGACCACTAATGAACATGTCCAGTGGTGAACATGACCACTAATAAACATGACCAGTAATGAACATGTCCAGTGGTGAACATAACCACTAATGAACATGACCAGTAATGAACTTGTTCAGTGGCGAACATGACCTCTAATGAACATGACCAGTAATGAACATGTCCATTGGTAAACATGACCATTAATGAACATGACCAGATATAAACATGACCACCAATGCACATGAATAGTAATGAACATGACCACTAATGAGCATGAATAGTAATGAACATGACCAGTGGTGAACGTGGCTGGTTGTGAACATGACTAATGGTGAACATGACCAGGGGTGAACATGAACACTAATGAACATAACCAGTGGTGAACATGATCAATTGTGAACACGTCCAGTGGTGAAAAGAACCACTGGTGAACATTGATGAATATAACTAGTAATGAACTGGACCACTGGTGAACATGTATGAACATAACTAGTAATGAACTGGACCATTGGTGAACATGGATGAACACAACTAGTGATGAACTGGACCACTGGTGAACATGGATGAACACAACTAGTAATGAACTGGACCACTGGTGAACATGTATGAACATAACTAGTAATGAACTGGACCATTGGTGAACATGGATGAACACAACTAGTAATGAACTGGACCACTGGTGAACATGGATGAACACAACTAGTAATGAACTGGACCACTGGTGAACATGGATGCACATAACTAGTAATGAACTGGACCACTGGTGAACATGGATGAACACAACTAGTAATGAACTGGACCACTGGTGAACATTGGTGAACAGAACTAGTAATGAACTGGACCACTTGTGAATATGGATGAACAGAACTAGTAATGAACTGGACCACTGGTGAACATTGGTGAACACAACTAGTAATGAACTGGACCACTTGTGAACATGGATGAACACAACTAGCAATGAACTGGACCACTGGTGAACACAACTAGTAATGAACTGGACCACTGGTGAACATTGGTGAACACAATTCGTAATGATGTGGACCACTGGTGAACAGAATCATTATAATCGCCGGGTGTGAGAAGGGGCGGCTGTCCCACATACACCGTCACTCCTACACCTTCCTCTAAAATATAAGAGCGAGAGAGAGAGAGAGAGAGATTGAGCGAGAGAGAGCCGGAGCTGGTAGAGAGAGCGACATAACACTTAACGGACGGGAAGGCACGGTGAGGGGGGGCGGCGTGGGGAGGGGGGACGTCCCCCCCAGGTGTCCTGGAGGTGGTGGTAGAGAGAGAGGTGGGGCGGAAACAGTGACTAACCGACCTGCCACTGGGGGAGAGAAACCCAGGTATATGACACACGCCCATGACAGGTGTATGAAATACGCCCATGACAGAGGGGAGGGATTGACACCTCAAGACAGGTGGGGTAGCACACCAGGCTCCTGGCTCTGATCAGTATGAGATGAACTGACAAGTGATAATATGACACAATTATGACAAGAGTCAGTGTGATAAAGTTATTACATGAGCCAGTATGATATTAACATATGACAAGGGAAATGTGTGACATTAACTTATGAGCGGGGCTGTGTGATACTGTGTCATGACTTGGGGCATTATGACACAGGTTCATGACAATGGGAGGGATGCAACACGCGTTAATGACAGGGAATCAGTATGACAAGGGCTCATGGCAAGGGACAGGATGACACTAGCTCATGACAGGAGACAGTATGACACTAGCTCATGACAGGAGACAGTATGACACTAGCTCATGACAGGGGATAGTATGACACTAACTCATGACAGGAGACCATATGACACTAGCTCATGACAGGAGACAGTATGACACTAGCTCATGACCGGAGATAGTATGACACTAGCTCATGACAGGAGACAGTATGACACTAGCTCATGACAGGAGACATTATGACACTAGCTCATGACAGGAGACAGTATGACACTAGCTCATGACAGGGGATAGTATGACACTAACTCATGACAGGGGATAGTATGACACTAACTCATGACAGGAGACCATATGACACTAGCTCATGACAAGACAGTATGACACTAGCTCATAACGGGAGACTGTATGACACTAGCTCATGACAGGAGACAGTATGACACTAGCTCATGACAGGGACTAGTATGACACTAGCTCATGACAGGAGACAGTATGGCACTAGCTCATGACAGGAGACAGTATGGCACTAGCTCATGACAGGAGACAGTATGGCACTAGAGACACCGTATGACACTAGCTCAGCTGACGACAGGAGACAGTATGACACTAGCTCTGACAGGAGACAGTATGACACTAGCTCATGACAGGGGATAGTATGACACTAGCTCATGACAGGAGACAGTATGACACTAGCTCATGACAGGAGACAGTATGACACTAGCTCATGACAGGAGACAGTATGACACTAGCTCATGACAGGAGACATTATGACACTAGCTCATGACAGGAGACAGTATGACACTAGCTCATGATAGGAGACAGTATGACACTAGCTCATGACTTAAGTGACTTAAGTTCGGGCGCAGCATGTCATTCATGACAGGCTGACGGAATGACACAGGTTCATGACAAAGGAGAATCTGACACAGGTTCATGACAGCAGGTTCATTATGATATAGGATTATAACAAGGGGGCAATATGAGAGTGGGCCATGACAGGAAGAGTAACATTATGACACATGCTCGTGACAGCAGGGGCAATATGACAGGGGGAGGAAAAGTATGATTGGCTCTTAATAGAGAGGAACAGTATGACAGGCTCATGACAGAGGGAGGGACAGTGTGACAGGTTCATGACAGAGAGAAGTACATCGTGACAGGCTCTTGACAGAGGGAGGTACATCGTGACAGGCTCTTGACAGAGGGAGGTACATCGTGACAGGCTCTTGACAGAGTGAGGCACTCTGTGACAGGTTCATGACAGGTAAGGGGTAGAATGACAGGCTCATTATAGAGGGATGTACAATATGACAGGCTCATGACAGGGAAGGAACAGCATGAAAGGCTCTTGACAGAGGGACAATGTGACAGGCTCGTAACAGGGGAAGGGGGCAATATATTGGGCATATTTGACAGCAGTATGGGAAGGAAGGAGTACAGTAAGCTTGGCATATATGACAGCAGAGTTATCATAGAAGGAGGGAGGGAGGGGAGTATACTTGACATATCTGACAAGGGACCAAGACGGAGGGAGTATACTTGACAAGGGACCAAGAGGGAGGGAGTATACTTGACATATCTGACAAGGGACCAAGAGGGAGGGAGTATACTTGACATATCTGACAAGGGACCAAGAGGGAGGGAGTATACTTGACATATCTGACAAAAGGAAGTACAGTATAGTAACATTTGGTAATACCCTGTACTGATATATAAGCAAGAGGAGGTGGCTTATACTTGATGAATTTATCTTACCTTCCAAGTTGGGTAAGGGAAGATGGGGGAGGGAGGGGTAGAGAGGGAATATATCCAGTGAATCAATAATGCAATGAGGGGAGGGAGGGAGGGATATATCCACTGAACTAATCATATATATGGGGGGATAGTGGGGGGTGGGGCGATTTACTCACCTAATATTCTATATTAAGAACGGATCACAGCACTATATGCCTTTATGGGAGGAAGAGAGAGGGAGAGGTAGGAGGGTAAAAGCTTAAGAGAGAAGTGACATGACCCCCTCCCCTTCCCCGCTTGACAAACATTCAACGTAGAAAACTTTTCAGTCACATTCCAAAGGAAAGTTAAGTAAAACAACTTATAAGGATTAAACAGGTGTACGTGGCATAAGACCCAAGGATAATTTGATAAAAGAGAAACACGAACAAGGGTAAATAAAACTGTGCTAAATGAAGATAATAAGGGGTAATAAGGTAATTAAGGGAGAGGATAAACATCAACTGAGTATACACCAGTGTGGTACAAATATTAAACAATAACAAAACACAGGTCTCTTTAAGAAGATTAGGAGTTTGTTTACTTAGCTCTTGTACGGAGAGAGACCTAGACCACTGCCGGTACCTGGCAACACCCACTGTATATTACACCCGTGGGGAACGGACCAGGGTATCGTAGATGTTGTAACTCTGATTATAGTAGAGTACCTAGTGAGCCTTTGAGAGTTAATGGATTTATTAAGGAGTTACTAAAGGTTTAAGATTAGTGGCGCGGTGGTTGACTCCCTCCCGCCGCCACGCAACAAGAAGCTATAACTTAAAATTAACGACAGGAAAATATTATTATTGAACTCGGAGGTATATATATATATATATATATATATATATATATATATATATATATATATATATATATATATATATATATATATATATATATATATATATATATATATATATATATATATATATATATATATAAACTTTATTCATTGTCTATTGCTAATGGTACGAGCTAACACGTTCTTTGTTCCCGTACGGACAAACGGACGGACGAGCGATCGGACAGAAGACGTGCGAGGACGGCGGGAGACGAGAAGGGTTCAATAGTCAAGCTCATCCGACTTTATCATCAACAAATATTTACAGTATTATGTCCCGCTAACAAAATAAGTTAAAATATTGCTACCCAGTACAAGCAGTGTTGCCACAACTCCGTCAACCTTTGAGCATGGACACACTGTGTTAAGAGCACATTTGGCAACACCTATCACTTCAGAATTAATTAAAAAGTTTCCCAAAGTGAAAATGTGAGAAAATATTTAGGTATATATTTATAGTTTATTAAAAAATACTATGGTAAGGTATAGTAGAGGAAACAAAATGGGTATAAAATAGATAAAACACGAAAATCACGTAAAAAACTTGATGGATAACACAATATATATATATATATATATATATATATATATATATATATATATATATATATATATATATATATATATATATATATATATATATATATATATATAAAGAGGTTTGTGTGAACTAATAACTGCACAAGTGTACACAAAAAAGAACAGTTATAAAAACTATGTCTGTCAAGACTAGATCATACAGAGGAGGGGTGGGGGAGGGGAGGGCTACTGTCATATGCATCTACCATTATACTAAACTAGAGAAATTATCATATGCATCTAGAATCATATTAAACTATAGAAAATATCAAATCATATACAGTTTACTCTCAGCATTACTTTACAGTGAATTTAATAATAAATGGCAAACCAAATAAAACATAAGTGATTGTTAATTATCTTGAGTGTCACCAACTTGGGAGGAGCAGCTGAACGCTCCCAACATTGTTGTATATCGCACTTGACTACCGAACGTGAGGGACTGCCTCTACACAGGCCACATTTATTAATACAAGTCTGTGAAGGGCGCCCTGGGCTTTCTTTCTCATATGAGATACCGTTTATATATAAATTAGCTTTATGGTGTTGATAATATGGGCAAAATGGATGTCCATGGTTAGTTGTTGTCAAAGGAACCGTCGACATCCATTACGTTGACCATCCCATAGTCCGCTGAGGTCTCGGTGCAGGCACAACACATGACTCTAATATGCTTTCTAGTGCCATGAAAACCATGCATGATATGCTCAATAACAGAGGGGAGATAACACCGCTCGCTGCAAATATTAATTAATATACCCATTGTTGTTTGCAGTGCGAAAACACAGTGAAAATCCAGGAATTCTCTCCGAGACATGTGACAGAAAACGAATATATCTTGAAACAGGGGGAACTATGTTACAGGTGGGGGCGTCACATCAAAAGCTGCACAGAAGAATTATATCTACTTGTTGGGTTCATCACTACTGTAACATATAACTACCGGTACTAGAGAGGGTGAAGCCACTTACAATAGGAGTGAGTAGTTTAGATGTTAAGGTGAAGAATACTGTAGAAAAGGAACAACAACGTCCTCATCTGTGTTTGTTTTACTCTAATTTTATTATTTGGATTACCTCAAACATCTGCTGTAGTATGTGGCTCTCTGTCAACGCGGCACTAAGAGTAGAAAGCTGCAAAGTAGCTTATAGATTATTAATTATTACACCAGAAACTGTACTGAAAACTAACGCTTGGACCTGTTTTATGACAAATCTGACCGCTCGATTAACACTGATGGAGAAGGGTACTGAGGTACTCTGGGGACAAGCCTTCTCCGCTGGTCCATTGGTGTAGTGAACTGTGGCGTAGAGGCCGTGGACTGAGGGTCCCGGCGGCCTGGCTGGTAGGTGCGGATGGTGATGTTGGTGCCACCAAGGCCAAACTACACTTAAGTGAGACAACAAACGATAAGAACGTCGTTAATCCTCCCACACAAACCACACTGCGGAGAGCACTAACTGGTCTTTGACCACGTTCGGGGGCTTCAGGTCATGTGGATTGATCAACCTTGGGTCACTAAGGTCAACCACCCACAGCGTGACCTTGGGGTTCTCTTGGCCAGGCTGTAATAACAAAATAATTTATGTTATTCATAAAATTATTCACATAAATATGTTTATAATTATCCTTCATTATTATAAATAATATGAAGTGTTCATTACCTTAATTAATTTAGAGAAACAATAACAGAAGTCAAATACAGTATACATTTTTCCTACAACATTCCCATAAAACTAAAATACATTTTTATGCAAACTATACAAGATATAAATCAACAACGAATATTTTTTTATAAACTCAGAGACTCTTCAAACTACTGTATCGCAATTGGCCTTAAAGAAAATGTTTGTATGTCAAAATAATTCTTGATGTACAGTATGTACTATCTTACGTGATTTAATGGGAGAAGGAGAAGCCACATGCTGACTCTTACTCAGGTGGTTTATTGTACTGTAGTTGTTGTCGTACCACGTGCCTAACACATTCGTGATTACACAGGCCTAAACACATTCTAACTTTGTTAAAAAGTAACGTAATATATCATGTATATATAATCAATAAAGGCAGCATATAAACATACACATATATAACACTATTTCTCCCTTTCAAAAAGAGTTCATGGTTGCTACAAATCCTAAATAAACAAAACTTACAGATTACATATGGCAGGGAAGAAGAGAATAGAACACAACAAATATAACTTCCTAACTAAACAGTTTTGAAAGGCCTGTTCACAATTCAGACAATCAGAGGTCTAATTTCATTACAGGTCTCCTAACTCTGTTTGATCTTCTAGGACTATTCCCTCCAAGTTTTACAGGGGTTTCACTTGCACTCTGTGTATTATCAGTGTCCATGATGCACTGGAATAACTTTGGTGCACTTTTAATACCATAAGGCAACCTTTTGAGCTTATACAATCCTTTATGAGTGTTGATGGTAAGGTACTGTTGACTTTCAGCACCAACAGAGACCTGAGCATATGCTTGGGACAAGTTTAACTTAGTGAAAATGGTTCCACCTGTTAGTGCAGCAAACAAATCTTGACAGCTTGATTAATGGTAACTTATAATCACCACATAGTCTTACAGATTTATCAGCTTTAGGTAAAATTACTATAGGAGCAGCCCAATTGCTCTTGGCGGTTTTCACAATAATTCCCTCAATCACAAGTCTGTCTAATTCCTTCTCAACCTCACCTTTCAATGCATAAGGAACAAGTCTGGACTTAGCATATATGGGTGTAACATCTTTGTCAATGGTGAAATGAGCTTCATAACCCTTTATACTATTCTGTTCCTTAAATAAAATCTTGTATTTTTCAAGCAATTTCTCAAGACCTGGAACACTGTTACACATTCTAACACTAAATATCTCCTTCCAGTCCATCTCAAGTTCACACAACCAGTTCTTACCTAACAAAGTTGGTCTATTCACAAAACTAGCTACAATTAATGGCAACTTCAAATTCTGATTTTTTTACTTTACTTCACACTCTAATTTACCTTCTGTGTTCAAAATCTCTCCAGTATAGGTTCTCAACTTGACACCTGAGTCTTCTAAAGGCACATGCGCAAATAGCTTCTCATACATATCTCTACTCATTATGGAGAAATCAGCTGCAATATCCACTTTCATGGTCACAGTTGTGTCATTAATGCACAAGTCCACATTATACCTATGTTTAATTTTCTCTTCATGACTGGTGTAAATAATAAACACATGGACACTCTCATCATTATCAGGTTCAAAATTACAAACACTCATGAATACTGTTTTTCATTTCCTTCTCTTCACCTTCAACGACATATACTCTACCTTTATCACTTCTGGCAGGGGCTGTAAATTCTTTCTCACGGGCAGGAGCAATATGTCCAATACGCTAACAATTGTAACATCTTGAATTTTTTTACTTACACTGAAAGCTTTCATGTTTCCCTAGGCATCTCTTGCAGTGTAAATCAGCATGTGTTCCTTGTTTTGTGGAATAATTCTTCCTTTTAGCTACTTTACACACTAAGCCACTACTGCCAACTGTTTCACTACCGGTATTGGGAACAAATTCTCTGGTGTTTTTCTCTGCTAATTCCATGCTTGTAGCTATCTGACATGCTGTTTCAAAAGTCAAGTTAGTGGTGTTCATTAACTTAGTCTGTATTTTTTTCATAATTCAGACCTATCACAAACTTGTCTCTTAGAGCTTGGTTCAAGAACTGTCCAAAGCTACAGTGAATGGATAACTTCTTCAAAGCTACTATATAATCACTTACTGGTTCATCTTTCCCTCTATCTCTTGTGCCAAATTTGTAACTTTCAGCAATCTCAAGTGGAGCAGTATCAAAATGTTGCTTCAGAATCTTGGTAATCTGAATCAGTGAGGAGTCTTTGGGTTTGTCTGGAGCAAGCAGATTGACCAGAGTAGAATAAACATTAGGTCCTACCTCTGCCAAAAAGATTGCTTTCCTTTTTTCTTCAAGGGCCTTCTTCTTCTGAGCATCACCACCGTCGCCCATTAATTCATTTGCCAGGAAGAAGAAGTCCATTCTCTCACAATATGATGTGAAGTTCTCCATGTCTGCATCATACTCCCCCACTCGTCCAATGTATCCACTGACGCCAGCCAATGGTTGCTCTCTTCACTCAAATTCTCCAGGTTCAGAGTAGCCTTCCCTTCAGTAGTCACTACCCTCTCTTCAAGGACTTCACCAACACTTTGTGAATCCCATCCTCGTCGCCAGTGTAATATCTTACATGATTGAATGGGAGAAGGAAAAGCCACATGCTGACTCTTACTCAGGTGGTTTATTGTTGTTGTTGTTGTTGTCGTACAACGTGCCTAACACATTCGTGATTACACAGGCCTAAACACATTACAACTTTGGTAAGAAGTAACATAATATATATTGTAAGTAAATCACTGTGCGTGCACGTGATCCAGGTATATGCTAATAACCACAAGGAAAGAAGAAAACACGAAGTTCCCAAGGGCTTTCGTGTAATTCACATCTTCAGGGGTGGGTACAGTCTGTACTCACCCCTGAAGATGTGAATTACACGAAAGCGCTTGGGAACTTCGTGTTTTCTTCTTTCCTTGCGGTTATCAGCATAATATATAATGTATATATAATCAATAAAGGCAGCATATAAACATACACATATAAGTATATAAGATTCTTACCCTAAAATATCAACCAGACAAATCGGAAACACTCAGAGGAAAATAACAGCGGAGCTTTGAGACTGATAATAACAGGGAGGCGATACTAGAACCACTATTTGGTCCTTGACAGAATCACAATAAGGAGAAACTGGAACCACTAATTTGTTCATGACAGGATGACAATAAGGAGACTGCTGACACAACTCAATTCTCAAGTACATGTTATGGAGATCAGCTGACAACATATATATTAAGTTTGTGGCTCAATGGATCGCTTGTGGACAAAGAACGTAAATAACCAGAATAACTAGAACTAGCTAATATATATCAAAAACTGAGCCATAACTAGCTTTACATAATCTATAACGATCATGGAGATCACCGAAATTTCTAAGACTGACTTACTAGTAACTAACAAACTAAAGAAATAGGATTAGGAACATCTCGTATTAGTTAACTCACCCAGACGCCTAGAACTAATCTTAGGATATTTAGTACTGTACATATAGGGCAATTATTTACATACTTTAGCCCATTGAATACGGTAACTTAACCTATTCGATGACTTAACCCCTTGAGAACGATGACTAAACCCCTTGAGAACGATGACTAAACCTCTTGAGAACGAGGGCTTAACCCCTTGAGAACGATGACTAAACCTCTTGAGAACTATGACCTAATTGAGAAAGATGACTTAAACCCCTTGAGAACGATGACTTAACCCCTTGAGAACAATGACTTAACCCCTTGAGAACAATGACGCTTAAATAACAAGGGTCACTAGAACTGGCTTTAAAGTTAATGGGAACTTAACTAAACAAAACCAGAGTCGTATCATGTTTATCACAACTCATCTATCTAGAGCCAGACTCACTAATTCCTATCTAGAGCTGGCTCTACATAATCTAGTGTTCAGATAGTAAGACACGCTTAATGTAATCTAGAACTCATATAGAAAGTCAGATATAATTTTACATTATCTAGAATCAGAACTACACTCGCATTGTTACATAGAACTCACCTACCTAGGCCAGCCTGACTTAAGTCTATCTAGAACAGAGCAGTGCAGACTCAACTACGTACACACTCTTTTAACGTCATGTAGAACTCTCTTAAAGTTATCTAAAACTCAGAGAGAGAGAGAGAGAGAGAGAGACTTACCTTAGGATATCTGAGTGAGTGGACGACAGAGTACTGCTGGTAGGCGCCGTACTCGGGGATGGGCACTGTGTCCACTAAGGTATCGTTGATGGAGGCGTACGCTAACATATCACCGTCAGGCGAGAACCACACAGCACTGTTACTACCAAGGATCTCCTCTGTGGACAACATCACATTAAAATAACCGTAACATGTTAATAATTTCAACATTTAAGTAACCGTAACAAGCTATATACTTCAACAATTAAGTAACATTAACATTTAAGCACCTAGCACTAATATTTAAGTAACATTAATAAATATCAAGAAACTCTTGTTGATGTCCAAGCAACTATTATTAAATACCAGTGATTGAGGCCACATCCACATCCGCGGATCATCCCCACAAAATTCACACACACACCCACACACACACACATACACACCCACACCCACACACACACACCAGAGTGACACCTGGATAACAACACCTGTGGCTCCCAAGGCTACGGAGGCCAGATTTCGGGATGAAAGTAGCAATATGCGCAACTTCTTATCACTAACACAACTCTCGTTTTCTCTCTCTCTCTCTCCCACATTTGATAATTTTCCACTTTCTTTTTGAAAGAAATGGACTTTTACCATTCACAAGAAAAGGTTACGTCTTATTTGGATGATTCTCAAATACACATAATCCAAGAATATAAAGTAACCTAGACTAGACCTCAGAAAAAGACCACATATGATAATTAAAACATAATTGCGCAACCTTAAGACAAGGAGTACACATAAGTCGGTGTAATACAGGGTGACCCAAAAGTTGTAGTGCACTGACTGTGGTGCAGAGTAAGAGCTGGGACGAGTGTACCCTGTATATCATGCTGTGTCACTTACAATCATGACGTGATATTAATGGCAGCCGTCGTGTGTCAACTGCGGACTGTCTACCCCCAGGAGATAATCTACTTAACCCCCCCCTCCCTCCTACTTCCCTGTTCCGACTAGTGGCGCGGCGCCTCTTGTCTCCATCACAACACTGACTCCTGATCCTGACATCTCGACTCTAAACACCATCATCACCGAGGACTTCCGTAGTGACGACATCATCACCATGGCAACGGACACGGATGCCGGCCAAGTGACTTCAAAACACAACACACAGATGTACACAGCTTATTATATATGCATTTGTGTATACATATAACAAAATTAAATAGTTTTCAGACATCTTTAAGTATATATATGACCAATTTCAGTAAATTTTAGACATTTCTATAAGATGACTAGTCTGAAGGCATTTGTTGGTAATATTCACCCCGTTCCTAGCAACAGTCGCTGCATGGGTCACTTAGTCTCGTCATTCTGTTATTTGTTTACCTATTTATGCATTTCTTTCTATAAACACGCACTGGATGAAAAGAAAATATGCCTATCAGGATGATTTAAATCAGGTTAAGGTAGGTTAGGTCAGGATAGGTTAGGTCAGGGTAGGTAGGGTCAGGGTAGGTCAGGTTAGGTCAGGTCAGTTCAGGTTAGGTTAGGTCAGGTCAGTTCAGGATAGGTTAGGTCAGGATAGGTTAGGTCAGGATAGGTTAGGTCAGGGTAGGTCAGGTCAGGTTAGGTTAGGTCAGGTTAATTTAGAGTAAATTAGGTTAGGCTTGGTAAGGTTAAGTTAGATTAGGTTACGTTAGTTTAGATAAGGTAAGATTAGGTTAGGTTAGGTTAGGTTAGGTTATAAGAGGTAAATTAGTAGAGGAAACATTTAATTTTCAGGAACCAAATACATGCACACATCCTATTCAACTATTTCCCCTCTACAACACTTCCTGTCTGGCTGCATGACCTCTACAACACTTGATACATGACCTCTACAACACTTGATACATGACCTCTACAATACTTGATACATGACCTCTACAACACTTGATACATGACCTCTTACAACACTTGATACATGACCTCTACAACACTTGATACATGACCTCTACAACACTTGATACATGACCTCTACAATACTTGATACATGACCTCTACAATACTTGAAACATGACCTCTACAATACTTGATACATGACCTCTTACAACACTTGATACATGACCTCTACAACACTTGATACATGACCTCTTACAACACTTGATACATGACCTCTTACAATACTTGATACATGACCTCTTACAACACTTGATACATGACCTCTTACAACACTTGATACATGACCTCTATAACACTTGATACATGACCTCTACAACACTTGATACATGACCTCTACAACACTTGATACATGACCTCTACAACACTTGATACATGACCTCTACAATACTTAATGTCTGGCTACATGACCTATATAACACTTGATACATGACTTCTACAACACCACATCATCATAGGTGGAGCAGCGGTTCCCACTAGAAGCATGGGATCAATAACTTGCTCATTAGCCGCGCTGGTGCACGTCTTGGCACGAACCCTTATTGTACCAACAAACACTAGAAGCTGAGCTGCGTGTCAGTGCGATAAGCAAAGCAATCTTAACTACCTATCTTATTTCGTCAAAGCAAGATGCAGAAACGCTCCCAAAAGCGGAAAATATAGCTAACTTATTAAAACGGGGGTTAATTTACAAAAAAAAACCCTTCCCCAATTACTAAAAAAAGGCTCGAGTAACAAATGTGATTATAAGTCCCTACTTTGATGTAACACATTTTATGTAACAACTTACTCTTTTATTGTCTTTTTATTTCTTTATATTTATTTACTTATTTATTTATATACTTATTCTTTTTTCTCGTTATACCAGTGAGAGGTGGAGAGGGTGATTGTTTACGTTTGGGGAGAGGGGGAGTTCAGGACTAACGGTTTGTGGTTAGGCTAGTGATATGGGCTTACAGTTGGCCCTCCCACACACACACACACTTCACAGAGGGGAAATATAGCGATGACTTACTTTAAAGAGCTCTAACTATCTCAATAAAGCGTTTACTGAAAAGCCGCTATCTTCCTCTAAAAAGACGCTTAATTTACGGATGGTAGGAATATTCATTGCATCCTGAGTGTAAAACGTGAGAATTATCAAACGGAAACCTTGGAGACGAGAGATGAGTTACCAGGAAAGTTTGAGATACTTAGGTGAAGTTTTAAGCAGATTCGCGCGACTTTCCGAGTGTCATGAGCAGGATGAAAACTAGCAGTTAGCAGTTATTCATGACGTAATATAGGGAACACTCGTGATTGATTGAGATCTTTGCCTGCTAGTCAAGGTTGTGGGCTTGTGGGTTCCGAAACTTCCAACAGGCTGGTCAGCAGAGGGTGACAGGAGGTCGCAGTATAAACTCTACTGGAGGTGAGAGAGAGTATCGTGTATTTTAAGATTATCCAAACCCTCCCCGGCAAAGTGTGTGTTACGGCGTGGATTATACCAGACCTGGAAGTCTGTTGGTGAAAGTCTCGTGTGAGGGACTGACAGGAAGTCAAGGTATAGTGTAGGTCTTGTATGTTAAGGAGGGGGCGGACCAGTGCAGGACCACCTGTTAGGTCGTTGATTTAATGTAATTAGGTCTTGTCTCTGCTTATACCATGTTATAGGGAAGACTAAATTAGGATTTATCTTTTATAGGAATATTTTCATTATATCTGTATTTACTGGTTAGAGTATTGTTACCAGTGTATGTTATATTTGGTCCGTGTTACCTGTACTTTATGTATATTATATGTTACCAGTGTATGTTATATTTGGTCCGTGTTACCTGTACTTTATGTATATTATATGTTACCAGTGTATGTTATATTTGGTCCGTGTTACCTGTACTTTATGTATATTATATGTTACCAGTGTATGTTATATTTGGTCCGTGTTTTTTGTGGGTATTGTATGTTAGGTTAACTTGCATTATCTTTTGTATTGACAGAATATATATGTTATGGTTGTACTGCCAGGTGGCTTATTGTTTCTTTCTGTTTACTAGTTATGCCATGTTAGTTGGGTGCCTTTGGTTATTATGTAAGATGTCATAATATATAGGAGTTGGGTAATATATGTACTGATAAAGATGTGAATTTTAATTTTCAATATTATATTTGACAAATTTATACAGTGTTTATTATGATCCTGAAATTAAATGGGTATTTGAAATTAATTGGGAAGAACCTGTGACCTGTGGCATTAGAGAGGGTGAGAAAATCACAGGTAAGTATGACACTAAGAACTTGTTATGTGAGAGAGGCCGAGAGAGAGAGAGAGAGGGGGGGGGGGAGTCTGAGAGCATCCTGACCACCTGAGAGCCCCATGACAACATCCTGAGAGCGCCATAATGCTAGGTTAGGTTAGGTTAGGTATTGTTGGTATGCTTTGGATTAGGTTAAATTAGGTTAGGTTCCTAAGATGAATATATTACCCGGAACTGTAGCAGCCACCTTAACTACACACTTTCACCCAACACCAGGTAAACTATAGGTAAGGCACAGGTACAACCATTCCTAACGTTAATTTCATCTCTTAATTGATACACCGTAAACCTTAGTGTAATTTAGAAGTTATAAAATCATCCCGTTAAATAGTTACTTCTTCAATTATAAGGAAAACTTAACACACGGTCCTTGGATAGAATGTGGACACGATACATCATAACCGGATACCATTTCAACCTATTCACAGCTCCTCTAAGTTCATGGGTTGGGTTAATGTTTGTTATTATGGCGTGTCATATGGTGCTTCATTATGGCGTCGTGGTAACAAGACTAGAGACATCTCATACGGTAGTTGTGGACTGCTGGGGTGAGGGAAGGTTGTGGTGCATGGAGGTGGGGGAGTGTTGTGGTGCCTGGGGTGGGGGAGTGTTGTGGTGCCTGGGGTGGGGGAGGCGTGTGCCTGGGTGGGGGAGGGCAGTGCATGGAGGTGGGGGGGAGTGTTGTGGTGCATGGAGGTGGGGGAGGTTGTGGTGCCATGGAGGGGTGGGGGAGGTTGTGGTGCCTGGGGTGGGGGGAGGCAGGTGCCTGGGGTGGGGAGCCTGGGTGAGGAGTGGGGTGCCTGGGGTGGGGCAGGTTGTGGTGCCTGGGGTGGGGAGTGCCAGGTGCCTGGGGTGGGGAGGTGTTGTGGTGCCTGGGGTGGGGGAGGTTGTGGTGCCTGGGGTGGGGAGTGTTGTGGTGCCTGGGGTGGGGAGTGGTGGGGTGGGGAGGTTGTGGTGGGTGGGGGAGGTTGTGGTGCCTGTGGCTTGGGTGGGGTGGGGGAGGTTGTGGTGCCTGGGATGGGAGAGTGTTGTGGTGCATGGGGTGGGGGGTGTTGTCTGGGGTGGGGAGGTTGTGCTTGGGGTGGGGAGGTTGTGGTGCCTGGGGTGGGGGAGGTGTGGTGCCTGGGGTGGGGAGGTTGGGGTGGGTGGGGAGGTTGGGGTGCCTGGGGTGGGGAGGTTGTGGTGCCTGGGGTGGGGAGTGTTGTGGTGCCTGGGGTGGGGAGGCTAGTGGTGCCTGGGGTGGGGGAGTGTTGTGGTGCCTGGGGTGGGGAGTGTTGTGGTGCCTGGGGTGGGGAGTGTTGTGGCTGGGTGGGGGTGTTGTGGTGCCTGGTGGGGAGGTTGTGGTGCCTGTGGGAGGTGTGGGTGGGGTGGGGAGGTTGTGGTGCCTGGGAGGGGAGGTTGGTGCCTGGGGTGGGGAGTGTTGTGGTGCCTGGGGTGGGGAGGCCAGGGTGCCTGGGGTGGGGAGTGTTGTGGTGCCTGGGTGAGGAGGTGCCTGGGGGTGGGGTGGGAGAGTGTTGTGGTGCCTGGGGTGGGGAGTGTTGTGGTGCCTGGGGTGGAGTGTTGTGGTGCCTGGGGTGAGGGGAGTGTTGTGGTGCCTGGGGTGAGGGGGGTGCCTGTGGGGGTGTTGTGGTGCCTGGGGTAGTGTTGTGGTGCCTGGGGTGGGGGGTGTTGTGGTGCCTGGGGTGGGGAGTGTTGTGGTGCCTGGGTGGGGGAGTGTTGTGGTGCCTGGGTGGGGAGTGTTGTGGTGCCTGGGGTGGGGAGTGTTGTGGTGCATGGAGGTGGGGGTGTTGTGGTGCCTGGGGTGGGGGAGTGTTGTGGTGCCTGGGGTGGGGGTGTTGTGGGTGCCTGGGGTGGGGGGTTGTGGTGCATGGGGTGGGGGTGTTGGTGCCTGGGGTGAGGGGGTGGTGCATGGGTGGGGGTGTTGTGGTGCCTGGGGTGGGGAGTGTTGTGGTGCCTGGGGTGGGGAGTGTTGGTGCCTGGGGTGGGAGTTGTGGTGCCTGGGGTGGGGGGGTGTTGTGGTGCCTGGGTGGGGGAGTGTTGTGGTGCCTGGGGTGGGGGAGTGTTGTGGTGCCTGGGGTGGGGAGTGTTGTGGTGCCTGGGGTGGGGAGTGTTGTGGTGCGCTGGGGTGGGGGGTGTTGTGGTGCCTGGGGTGGTGGTGGGAGTGTGTTGTGGTGCCTGGGGTGGGGTGTTGTGGTGCCTGGGGTGGGGGAGTGTTGTGGTGCCTGGGGTGGGGTGTTGTGGTGCCTGGGGTGGGGGTGTTGTGGTGCCTGGGGTGGTGGTGGGGAGGTGTTGTGGTGCCTGGGGTGGTGGAGTGTTGTGGTGCCTGGGGTGGGGGTGTTGTGGTGCCTGGGGTGGGGGTGTTGTGGTGCCTGGGGTGGGGGTGTTGTGGTGCCTGGGGTGGGGGTGTTGTGGTGCCTGGGGTGGTGTTGTGGTGCCTGGGGTGGGGGAGTGTTGTGGTGCCTGGGGTGGGGAGTGTTGTGGTGCCTGGGGTGGGGGAGTGTTGTGGTGCCTGGGGTGGGGGGGAGGTGTTGTGGTGCCTGGGGTGGGGAGTGTTGTGGTGCCTGGGGTGGGGGAGTGTTGTGGTGCCTGGGGTGGGGGTGTTGTGGTGCCTGGGGTGGGGGAGTGTTGTGGTGCCTGGGGTGGTGGTGGGGGAGGTTGTGGTGCCTGGGGTGGTGGGTGTTGTGGTGCCTGGGGTGGGGGAGTGTTGTGGTGCCTGGGGTGGGGGTGTTGTGGTGCCTGGGGTGGGGGAGTGTTGTGGTGCCTGGGGTGGGGGTGTTGTGGTGCCTGGGGTGGGGAGTGATGTGGGGTGCCTGGGGTGAGGGTGTTGTGGTGCCTGGGGTGGGAGTGTTGTGGTGCCTGGGGTGGGGGGTGTTGTGGTGCCTGGGGTGGGGGTGTTGTGGTGCCTGGGGTGGGAGTGTTGTGGTGCCTGGGGTGGGGGTGTTGTGGTGCCTGGGGGTGGTGGTGGGAGTGTGTTGTGGTGCCTGGGGTGAGGGTGTTGTGGTGCCTGGGGTGGGGGAGTGTTTGGTGCCTGGGGTGGGGGTGTTGTGGTGCCTGGGGTGGGGGAGTGTTGTGGTGCCTGGGGTGGTGGTGGGAGGTGTTGTGGTGCCTGGGGTGGGGGTGTTGGTGCCTGGGGTGGGGAGTGTTGTGGTGCCTGGGGTGGGGGTGTTGTGGTGCCTGGGGTGGTGGTGGGAGGTGTGTTGTGGTGCCTGGGGTGGTGGTGGGGAGGTGTTGTGGTGCCTGGGGTGGGGGTGTTGTGGTGCCTGGGGTGGTGGAGTGTTGTGGTGCCTGGGGTGGGGGGAGTGTTGTGGTGCCTGGGGTGGGGGGTGTTGTGGTGCCTGGGGTGGGGGGTGTTGTGGTGCCTGGGGTGGTGGTGGGAGTGTGTTGTGGTGCCTGGGGTGGTGGTGGGGGGTGTTGGTGCCTGGGGTGGGGAGTGTTGTGGTGCCTGGGTGGGGGTGTTGTGGTGCCTGGGGTGGGGGGTGTTGTGCCTGGGGTGGGAGGTGTTGTGGTGCCTGGGGTGGGGGTGTTGTGGTGCCTGGGGTGGGGGTGTTGTGGTGCCTGGGGTGGGGGGGTGTGGGTGCCTGGGGTGGGGGTGTTGTGGTGCCTGGGGTGGGGTGTTGTGGTGCCTGGGGTGGGGGGTGTTGTGGTGCCTGGGGTGGGGGTGTTGTGGTGCCTGGGGTGGGGGAGTGTTGGTGCCTGGGGTGGGGGGGTGTTGTGGTGCCTGGGGTGGGGGTGTTGTGGTGCCTGGGGTGGGGGTGTTGGTGTGGGGAGTGTTGTGGTGCCTGGGGTGGAGTGTTGTGGTGCCTGGGGTGAGGGTGTTGTGGTGCCTGGGGTGGGGGTGTTGGGTGCCTGGGGTGGGGAGTGTTGTCGTGCCTGGGGTGAGGGGTTGTGTGGTGCCTGGGGTGGGGGTGTTGTGGTGCCTGGGGTGGTGGTGGGGAGGTGTTGGGTGCCTGGGGTGGGGGTGTTGTGGTGCCTGGGGTGGGGGAAGTGTTGTGGTTCCTGGGTGAGGAGTGTTGTGGTTCCTGGGGTGAGGGGGTGTTGTGGTGCCTGGGGTGGGGTGTTGTGGTGCCTGGGGTGGGAAGTGTTGTGGTTCCTGGGTGGGGCGTGTTGTGGTTCTGGGGTGGGGAGTGTTGTGGTGCCTGGGGTGGTGGTGTGTTGTGGTGCCTGGGGTGGGGGAGTGTTGGGTGCCTGGGGTGGTGGTGTGTTTGTGGTGCCTGGGGTGGTGAGGTGTTGTGGTGCCTGGGGTGGGGAGTGTTGTGGTGCCTGGGGTGGAGGGTGTTGTGGTGCCTGGGGTGGGGGAGTGTTGTGGTGCCTGGGGTGGGGGTGTTGTGGTGCCTGGGGTGGGGAGTGTTGTGGTGCCTGGGGTGGGGAAGTGTTGTGGTGCCTGGGGTGAGGGTGTTGGTGCCTGGGGTGGGGGGTGTTGTGGTGCCTGGGGTGGGGGTGTTGTGGTGCCTGGGGTGGGGGTGTTGTGGTGCCTGGGGTGGGAGTGTTGTGGGTGCCTGGGATGGGGGAGTAAGATCCTCGGCAGGAAGAAATGAATACATATTTTCCCTTCATATCAACGACATATATCAATGGCTTCTTAATGGTCCTCAACTGCTGAATATTTCACCTCGTCTCTTTAATTTACATCAATGTTTCGGCTCAATATTAAGTTCAATAAGGTGAGGAATAATTTAATAATGACCCGACACGTCTAGAGAAATGTTTCCCTGTACTGTAAGGGTTCAATATTTGTTGCAATAAATTTTGGCCACAGGTACGGTAGTGGGTGGTGGAGGTAGGAGTAATGGGGTGATGATGGTGGCACAGGTAGTGGGGTGGTGATGGTGACACAGGTAGTGGGGTGGTGATGGTGGCACAGGTAGTGGGTGGTGGAGTTAGCACAGGTGGTGGGGGTGGTGATGGTGGCGCAGGTAGTGGGTGTGGGTTACACGGTGTGGGGTGGTGGGTGGGCAGGTGGGGTGGTGGAGTAGCACAGGTAGTGGGGTGGTGATGGTGGCACAGGTAGTGGGGTGGAGGAGGTGGCACAGGTAGTAACTACTTCCTTCTGACTCCTGTGGCCAAGCACTCCTCACAGCAGCTTATGACCAGTTTTTGGCCACTCTTGTTTAATTGCTGTTTTATATCTTATTTTTTTATGACATAAGATATAAAACTGTGCTTGTATGTTTTGTTGATCTAACATAAAACAAAGATAAAACGGGAATTAGCCGAAAATAACACCAAAACAAAACCGGGATATAAAAAAACACAAGTAAAAGTTAAACCTACAGTAAAACAAATAGACTAAAATAGAATGAGAATAAAATGATAAACAAGACAATAAATTTTACAAGAGAGAAAAAAGACGAAAGAAGGTAATTATGCCAACATGAGAGAGAGAGAGACTGATGGAAGGGAGGGGAGGGAGGGTGGAGAGGGGAAGAGGGGAGGTGGAGGAAGGAGGTTGAGGATGAGAAGAGAGGGAGAGACGATGGGGAGGATGGGGAGAGGGAGGGAGGAGGGTGAGGACAGGAGAGGGAGGAGGAGGGGTGAGGGGAGAGGAGGGAGGGAGGGGAGGGAGGAGGGGAGGGGGGAGGGAGGGAGGAGGGGTGAGGAGAGGGAGGGAGGGGAGGGAGGGAGGGAGGGAGGGAGGGAGGGAGGAGGGAGAGGGAGGGAGGAGGGAGGAGGGTGAGGGACAGGGGAGGAAGGAAGGAGGGAAGGAGGAGGGAAGGAAGAGGAAGGGAGGGAGGGAGGGAGGGAGGGAGGGAGGGAGGAGGGTGAGGAGAGGGGAGGGAGGGAGGAGGGAGGAGGGTGAGGAGAGGGAGGGAGGGGAGGGAGAGGAGAGAAGATGAGGAGGAGGGAGGAGTGAGGGAGGGTGAGTATGAGGGAGGGAGGGAGGGAGGAGAGGACCGCCGACCACTCATCGACCAGCTTACGTCTGTTAGCTAAAATTTTCATGTCAGTGAGAGACTACTTGTGTCTCCACCACCACCCACTACCTTGTCGTCACCACCACCACCCACTGCCTGTTTACCACCACCACCCACACTACATGTGTCACCACCACCACCCACTACCTGTGTCACCACCACCCCACTACCTGTGTCACCACCACCACCACCCACTACCTGTGTCACCACCACCACCACCCCACTACCTGTGTCACCACCACCACCACCCCTGCCTGATTCACCACCACCACCACTACCTGTGTCACCCACCACCACCCTACCTGTGTCACCACCACCCCACTACCTGTGTCACCACCACCACCCCACTACCTGTGTCACCACCACCACCCACTACCCCTGTCTACCACACATGTGTCACCACCACACCTGTGTCACCACCACCCACTGTCTGATTCACCTGCTTGTGTCACCACCCACTACCTGTGTCACCACCTCTAGTCACCAACATGTGTCACCACACCACTACCTGTGCACCAAGTGGCACCACCACCTGTTGGTTATCACCACCAACCACTACATGTGTTCACCACCACCACCACATGTGTCTCCACACCAACCTGCTGTCTCAAACTCCACCCTGTTTCACCACACGTTCCACTGCCTGTGTCACCACCACCCACTACCTGTGTCGTCACCACCACCCCACTACATGTGTCACCACCACTACCTGTGTCACCACCACCACAGTACATGTCACCACCACCACCTACACGTGTCACCACCACCCAGTACATGTGTCCCACAACCACCCAGTACATGTCACCACCACCACCCTACCTCATGTGTGTCACCACCACCACCCACTACCTGTGTCACCACCCCACCCACCACCTGTGTCGTCACCACCACCACTACATGTGTCACCACCCACCACCCAGCTCACCACCACCACCCACCACATGTGTCACCACCACCACCCACTACATGTGTCACCACCACCCACTACATGTGTCACCACCACCACCCGTCACATGTCACCACCACCTGCCACTGTGTCACCACCACCACCCACTACCTGTGTCACCACCGCCACCCACTACATGTGTCACCACCGCCACCCATTACTTGTACACCCACTAAAAAATTAGTCGGCACCCTTACGGCGTGATACAATATGACACGGGTGCCGAATAATTTTTTAGTGGGTGTACATACAGTATGACTGGCTAAATGAGGACCGAGCTGTACTTTCATTGGTTTAATGACATTATGTACTACAGTATAATGAGCTGTGATTGGTTCACTAAATATTTTCCTAAGCTATGATTGGCTGAAAAAAATTCATCTAAAATATGATCGGTTCATAAAACGTTGTTCTGAAATCTGATTGGCTAAGAAAATTTGCACGTATTTTTCACGGATTCCTTTAACAGTCCCTGAACTGTGATTGGCGAAAGAAAAACCCTGTGATATTATTGGCTCAGGACGAACTGCCTAATAATTTGATTGGCTGAGAAAGACGAATCTGCTCTCTGATTGGAGGAATTTAGAGGGATAAGCCACAGGGATTTTCAAGTTGCTGGAAGGACACAAATATATTTATTATGTACTGCACGTACACGGCACCACCTCACCCTCCAAGTGCCACTCCCCACCTCACCCCCCAAGTGCCACTCCCCACCTCACCCCCCAAGTGCCACCTCACCTCACCCCCAAGCACCCCACCTCACCTCAAGTGCCACTCCCACCTCACCCCCAAGTGCCACTCCCACCACCCCCCAAGTGCCACTCCCCACCTCACCCCAAGTGCCACCCCACCCTCACCCCCCAAGTGCCACTCCCCAATCTGACTCCCCAAGTGCCACCCCACCACCAGCTCCAAGTGCCACCCCCACCCCACCTCTGGCACACCCCACCCCACCCCAAGTGCCACTCCCCACCCCACCCCAAGTGCCACCCCCACCTCACTGCCCAAGTGCCACTCCCCACCTCACCCCTCTGCGCCACACTCCCCACCTCACCCCCAAGTGCCACTCCCACCTCACCCCCTGCCACCCCACCTCACTGCCCGTGCTACTCCCACTCACCCCAAGTGCCACTCCCCACTCACCCCAAGCCACTCCCCACCCTCACCGCCCATGCCACCTCCCACCTCACCCCCATGCCACTCCCCCACCTCATCTCTGGGGTGCCACTCCCCACCACTGCCCAGGTGTTATTTCACACACCTCACCCCTCAAGTGCCACTCCCACCACTGCCCAGTGCCACTCCCCACCCACCCCCTGGTGCCACTCCCACCTCACTGCCCAGTGTGCCCCACCCTCACCCCCAGGTGTTATCTCACCTCACTGCCCAGGTGTGCTACCCCCACCTCACTGCCTATGCCACTTCACACTACCCCCAAGTGCCACCACCACCTCACCCCCTGCACACTACCTCACCCCCAAGGCGTGCCACACTCAGCGCAAACACCTTACGAGGAGGAGGAGGAGGAGGGTAGTCTTGGGGGGGGAGAGGGGGGGAGGAGAGGAGGGGGTGGTCAGAACGGGAAGGAGGAGGAGAGGACGGGGAGAAGAGGGGAGGGGAGGCAAAGTGGAGAGAAGCAGGGGATGTGAGAAGGGGAGGAGGAGGAAGAAAGGGGAGGAGGTGAGGAGGAGGGAGAAAGGTGAGGAGGAGAGGAGGTGAGGAGGATAGGAGGAGGGAGAAAGGTGAGGAGGTGAGGAGGATAGGAGGAGGGAGAAAGGTGAGGAGGATAGGAGGATAGGAGGAGGGAGAAAGGTGAGGAGGAGAAAAGAAGGTGTCGGTGAGGAGGAGAGGGTGTGGAGGGTCAGGGGGGGGGGAGAGTTCGGTAAACAACAGATTCATGGCTCCATTTCTCCTTCGCTATGGTTAATTTAACTTATGATTCGACGCTCTTATTTAAGGGGTAAGTTTTAATGGTGGGTTACTAGTCTTATTAATATCTGGGGGTTTCATTAAGGTCACTATTTCTCTGGGGTCTTCATTATTAAGGTCACTATTTCTCTGAGTTCTTCATTATTAAGGTCACTATTTCTGAGGTCTTCATTATTAAGGTCACTATTTCTCTGAGGTCTTCATTATTAAGGTCACTATTTTCTGGGGGTCTTCATCATTAAGGTCACTATTTCTCTAGGGTTTTCATCATTAAGGTCACTATTTCTCTGAGGTCTTCATTATTAAGGTCACTATTTTCTGGGGTCTTCATCATTAAGGTCACTATTTCTCTGGGGTCTTCATTATTAAGGTCACTATTTTCTAGGGTCTTCATCATTAAGGTCACTATTTCTCTAGGGTCTTCATCATTAAGGTCACTATTTCTCTGGGGTCTTCATTATTAAGGTCACTATTTTCTGGGGTCTTCATCATTAAGGTCACTATTTCTCTGGGGTCTTCATTATTAAGGTCACTATTTCTCTAGGGTCTTCATTATTAAGGTCACTATTTTCTGGGGTCTTCATCATTAAGGTCACTATTTCTCTGGGGTCTTCATTATTAAGGTCACTATTTCTCTGAGTTCTTCATTATTAAGGTCACTATTTCTGAGGTCTTCATTATTAAGGTCACTATTTCTCTGGGGGGGTCTTCATCATTAAGGTCACTATTTGGGGGTTCATTATTAAGGTCACTATTTCTCTAGGGTCTTCATTATTAAGGTCACTATTTTCTGGGGTCTTCATCATTAAGGTCACTATTTCCCTGGGGTCTTCATCATTAAAGTCACTATTTCTCTGAGGTCTTCAGTAATAATAATAATAATAATAATAATAATAATAATAATAATAATAATAATAATAATAATAATAATAATAATAATAATAATAATAATGTGAATGTGAATGGAAAGGAGACGGGACAAGTTGGAGGGAAGGAAGGAAGGAAGGAAGGAAGGAAGGAAGGAAGGAAGGAAGGAAGGATGGTCAGATTAGAAAGAGGGAGGAAGTATCAAGTTAGAGAGAAAGGAAGGTCAGGATGGATGGATAATGGGAAGGTAAGGTAAGGTTAGGCTAGGAGGGGGGAGGGAGGGGGGGAGAGAAGGCTAGGAAGGAAGGAAGGAAGGAAGGAAGGAAGGAAGGAAGGAGGGAGGGAAAAGAGGGAGGGACACTCAAAAATATTAATAGCCTGACACAAAAGTCATCAAGATTATAAAGGAGCAAACTTGCATGAGCCCCTCCCCCCCTCACGGGTCATCAAACACTTAGGTCAGGTCAGGTAAGGTCAGAATATCTTAAAGCTTTATCATGATCAATGTTCCTCGTTAGTGAAGATGTAAGAATGATCCTAACTAGTCGATATAAGTTAAAAGACTAACTATAATAACCAAACAGTTAAATTGAGATTCTTACCCTTAACTAGATAACGCTAATTGAGTTCACCTGGGTAAGTTAAGTTAGGTTAGGTTAGATCATAGTTAAGTTAAGCTATTTTGTTCGGTTCAGGTTAGATTAAGTTAGGTTATAGTTAGGTTAGGTTAAGGTCAGGTTAGGTTAGATGATAGTTAACTTAGATTAGGTTAGGTTAAGTTTATGCTACACTCGGTTAGGTTCAGAAATAAAATACGAACAAGAAAATCCACAAATGATGATAAAATAACACGAGGTATAAACAAAACTAGGGAATAAAACACACAAAGACGACACAAAGAACAAGACAGAAATATAAAGAACATACTTCAGGAGTTGATTACAAGGTCTTGCCCTCTGGTGTACAGTTAGAGCAATGGTGCAAACATATGTCAGTTGTGACCCTTTGTGCCTGAGAGAGAGAGAGAGAGAGAGCTAAAAGAAAGAAAGAAAGAAAGAAAGAAAGAAAGAAAGAAAGCAAACCAATAAAAAGAGGAATCAGAGACACTATCTAGTAAAGGAGGCGAAAGAATAGTAAACAAAAATAATTGTGACAGGCACGGTTAACGGCATGGGGAGAAGGAAAGTCTTCGAGGTAGTAGATAATAACGAAAATTACAATGTTATTTACTTAGACTTTAGCAAAGCGTTTGACCGAGTACCGCATCAGAGGCTTCTGAGAAAAGTTAAGGCTCATGGTATCGAGGGGAAAGTTTTACATTGGATAAAATCATGGCTCACCGATAGAACACAGAGGGTCAGCGTAGATGGTGTTAAATCTGAGTGGGGCTGTGTAACCAGTGGGGTTCCCCAGGGGTCAGTACTGGGCCCACTCTTGTTCATAATCTACATAAACGATCTAGATACTGGGATCAGCAGTGACATAAGCAAGTTTGCGGATGACACCAAAATAGGGCGGCAGATTAATTCAGGGCAGGATGCAAATGCACTAGAGGATGATCTAAATAAACTGCAGGAGTGGTCAGAAAATGGCAAATAAAATTCAACACCAGCAAGTGCAGCGTACTTAATATTGGAAGAACAAATACTGTCAATGTATACAGCCTTAACAACATTAACCTAGAGAAGTCGACTTGTGAAAGAGACTTCGACTACGGCCTAGAAAACAGTGCGTTAACGTTCGAAATAGAGCAAACAGAGTATTAGGTTTTATATCTAGAAGTGTAATTAATAAAAGTGCAGAGGTCTTATTGCAACTATATCTTGCGCTAGTCAGGCCGCACCTCGATTATGCGGTTTAGTTCTGGTGCCCCTATTATAGAATGGATATCAATTCACTGGAGTCGGTGCAGCGAAGAATGACGAAAACGATTCCGGGACTTAGAAACTTTTCATATCAAGATAGGTTAAAGAAACTAAACTTGCATTCCCTAGAAAAACGAAGAGTGCGGGGAGATATGATAGAAGTATTTAAGCGGTTGAAAGGAATCAATAAAGGAGATATAGATAAAGTTCTTATAATATACGAGCAACGGATTTAAGTTGGATAAGTTTAGGTTTAGGAGGGAGATAGGAAGGAACTGGTTCACAAATAGGGTGGTGGACGAGTGGAACAAGCTTAGCAACTTTGTAGTAAGTGCTGGAACGCTGGGAAGTTTTAAAAGGAGGCTAGATAGATTCATGGATGATAGAGAGTGGTAGTAACTCTCGACAGGAGCTGCCATGCACAGGCCAACCAGCCTATTGCAGACTCCTTATTTTTCTTATGTTCTTATGTTCTTAAGAGAAGAAAGAAAGGGGGGAGGAAGGAAGAGGGAGGAAGAAGTAAGGGAGAAGGAAGAAAAGGAGGAGGAGGTGGAGTAAGAAGAGCAGGAGGAATGGGTGGATGAGGAGGAGAGGCAGAGGAAAGAGGAATAAAGGAAGAATAGAAGGAGGAGGAATAAAAGAGGAAGAGAATGAGAAGGAAGAAAAGAAGGAAGGGAGACAAAGGAAGGGTGGAGAAGTAGGCGTAGTTAAAAAAAGAAAGAGGAGGCAGAGGATAATGATGAGAAAGAGGATAATGATAAAGAGGAGGAGGAAGAGGGAATGATAAAGGAGAAAGAGGCAGAGTGGACGAAAGGAAGAAGCAAAACGAAACGATGAAAGGAGGAGGCAGAGAGAATGAAAGGAGGAGGAGGAAGAAGAGGAAGAGAGGGACTCGTTGGAGCGTGACTAAGCACACCATCACACCTTAACCTAAAACAACAGGGAGAGGCTCTCAGGCCAGTATGGAAGGCCTTAATGGTGCAGGTATATAGTGGCTCCTCGATAATGGCACGCTGCATATAGTATTGTTCTAAGGCCAGTCCTGCAACATGATGGCGCATACATATATAATTTTGGTGGTAATGTGGATATTTTTTTGTAATGGTGCATACAACATAATGGTGCTCTAGTGGTGGTGTTTTAACCTAATAATACACATATATTACTGCTCTAATACACACACACACATGTACGTACCTTCATATACCCAGTCCGGAACGCCGTTGTACACTACCCCGGGACGGCCAGTGTCAGTGATCTTGTACACCTCAGGGCTGGCAGCCATCCTTTTGTACACTACATTGTACTGCTCGTCCACCATCACCAGCCCCGACCCCACTGGTGCCCACTTCGCCAGCACGAGCGCAGGGTGGCCGCGGTCTTCTGGCGTCGGCGTGAGCGGGATGTGGTGTCTGAAGGAGAATTAAATTTGTGAATACAAGTCAAAATAACAGATGAAGTCAAAATAGACGAGGAAGTCAAAATAGATGATGAAGTCAAAGTAACAGACGGAGTCAAAATAGGAGACGCAGTCAAAATAATAGATGGAGCCAAAAAAACAGATGAAGTCAAAATAACATATGAAGTCAAAATAACTGGAAGGTCATTACTCAATTATATTGTACTAGCAGAAACGCCCTAGGCAAAGGTAGGACGCCACCCTCCGGGAGGCTCCGCATTGTCTCGCTGTTCAGTCCCCAAAACTTCTTCTTCCATCAATAGTTAATTAGCGGTGTATGTAAGTTCCACCATGTTTTTCACTACAACGGTACAGCAAATTTTTTTTTTTTTGCATTAAAATGTCATTATTTTATTGTCTAATCATCACTACATATAACACCATTAATCAACACTACATATAACACCATCCATCATCACTACATATAACACCATCCATCATCACTACATATAACACCACCCATCATCACTACATATAACACCATCCATCATCACTACATATAACACCACCCATCATCACTACATATAACAACATCCATCATCACTACATATAACAACAGTCCACCATCACTACATATAACATCATCCGTCATCACTACATATAACACCATCCATCATCACTACATATAACACCATCAATCATCACTACATATAACACCACCCATCATCACTACATATAACACCATCCATCATCACTACATATAACACCATCCATCATCACTACATATAACACCATCCATTACTACATATAACACCATCCATCATCACTACATATAACACCATCCATCATCACTACATATAACACCATCCATCATCACTACATATAACACCATCCATCATCACTACAGATCGGTAAAGTAGTTTCCGAGATTCTCTTGCGGACACACAAACAAACACACAGAAATACTTCTTTGTTTTATAGATAGATTACTGAGCTTTAAAGAGTAAGAGTTTTAATTAAGCAAGTGTTTTTAGGTTAGGTTACGTTACGTTACTGTTAAGGCTAATAAATCAATTATGCATTATTCTTGTATAACAGGTACCGTTCAATTTATTAACAAATTTACTGTTATATATCTTAATGACACTCTCTCATTCTATCTCTATTCACGTTATTATTAATTTCTCTTCATCTACATTAAAGTCTAAATATACCAAGTCTACCCACGCGCAAAGCTTATTATATGAAGTCGCTGACGTGTAGTGGATCACAGGTCAGACCACCTCACTGTATTAGAAGGTATTCTTGCCATATATCCTGTTTTTATCATTCCCTAGTACACTATCTTTCAGTTAACCACTTGAACTTCTCATGAAATCATTATTTTTATGATATTCCTATTCTTATTATTAAAAATTTATTATTATTATTAACAATCCTCTTCTTACCTCTTTATTATTATTTGTATTCTTATGATTTCGCTGCCAGTATCAGTGTAAATGCAATTAAGTAATCATAGGCATATGGGCTAGCTACTTACTGGTGGGACAGAAGGAATTCAAGAATTAAATACAATAGTTAAAGAAAACACTAAAAATTGTTAATGATTATATTTATCACCATTCTCTCTCTCCCCAAGTTATTTCAGTTAAATAAGTGAATACATGTATATATGTGTAGAGGCTTACAATTTAGCAATATGGCCACTAGATATATTACAGATGACTAGGCTATACAACAGTTTCAAGCTGGTAACTGAGGTCCCACCCCAGACCACCCGCCCCCCCACCGCGGGCTGCCGGCCAGATGACGTCATGCGCAGTGAAGGAAGAAATTTTCGACACGAAGCGAATTGACTTGGTATAATTAGACTCTGATCGACATTATCTATTTTCACATATGTATATTGGCTCTTTTTGGTAATTAACTTTCAATTATGCAATGTCTTTGTTTATTAATCTTTTCTAAATAACATTTATTTCACCGTTGTATCCAGCTATAAAAGTAATCTTATACTCCTCTACCTATTTCATTATTATTTTTCACTATTTATTCTTCATTATTTATCGCTTTCTTCCCTTCTCAATCATTTATTCATCACTATAAATTTTCTTTGTTTATTTCTATTATCACTGTCTCTCCAATTCTCCCAGAGAATGATGTGTGCTCGTGGTCCCAGTCAGCCTCAGGCGTTGCTTTGATTATACTGAAGTAAACACGAGTACCTGTGCCTCTCCTGTCTCCACCTTCCCTCACTATCCTCCCAGTCCCTCACCATCTCCACCTTCCCTCACCTTTCCTCTTTGTCTTAACTTTACCTCCACTACCATGATGACAACTGGCACCCATCCACATACCACTGTCACCCACCCACCTACCACTGTCACCCATCCACCTACCACTGTCACCCATCCACCTACCACTGTCCATCCACCTACCAATTGCCCATCCACATACCACTGTCACCCACCCATTACCACTGTCACCCATCCACCTACCACTGTCACCCACCTACCAATGGCACCCACCCACCTAACCACTGTCACCCATCCACCTACCACTGGCACCCACCCACCACCACTGTCACCCATCCACCTACCATTGTCACCACCCACCTTCCACAGGTCACCCATCCACCTGCTACTGACACCCACCCACCTACCACTGGCACCCATCCACCTACCACTCTCACCCATCCACCTACCACTGGCACCCACCCACCTACCAATGGCACCCACCCACCTACCACCCACCACTGTCACCGATCCACCTACCATGGCACCCACCCACCAACCACTGGCACCCATCCACCTACCACTGTCACCCATCCACCCACTCTGCACCATCCACCTACCACTGTCACCCACCACCTACCACTGGCACCCATCCACCTCCCACTGGCACCCACTCACCTACCTCTGTCACCCATCCACCTACCACTGTCACCCATCCACTTACCACTGTCACCCATCCACCTACTACTGGTACCCATCCACCCACCACTATCACCCATCCACCTACCACTGTCACCCATCCACCTACCACTGTCACCCATCCACCTACCACTGTCACCCATCCACCTACTACTGGACCCATCCACCTACCACTATCACCCATCCACCTACCACTGTCACCATCCACCTACCACTGTCACCCATCCACCTACCACTGTCACCCATCCACTCTACCACTGTCACCCATCCAACTACCGCTGGCACCCATCCAACTACCACTGGCACCCATCCACCTACCACTGTCACCCATCCACCCACCACTGTCACCCATCCACCTACCACTGTCACCCATCCACTCTACCACCACCCATCCACCTACTACTGGTACCAATCCACCTACCACTATCACCCATCCACCTACGACTGTCACCCATCCACCCACTATCACCCATCCACCTACCACTGGCACCCACCCACCTACCACTGGCACCCACCTGCCATTCACCCACCTACCACTGGGACCCATCCACCTACCACTGGCACGCATCCACCTACCACTGTCACCCATCCACTTACCACTGTCACCCATCCACCTACTACTGGTACCAATCCACCTACCACTATCACCCATCCACCTACGACTGTCACCCATCCACTCTACCACTATCACCCATCCACCTACCACTGTCACCCATCCACTTACCACTGTCACCCATCCACCCTACTGGTACCCATCCACCTAGCACTATCACCCATCCACCTACCACTGTCACCCATCCACCTACCACTGTCACCCATCCACTGCGACCCACCCACACCTCCCACTGGTATCCACCCACCTACCACTGGGACCCATCCACCTACCAATGGCACGCATCCACCTACCACTGTCACCCATCCACCTGCCACTGTCACCCATCCACCTACCACTGCACCCATCCACCACCACTGTCACCCATCCACCTACTTGACCCCATCCACCCTCTGACCCCCATCCACCTACCACTGTCACCATCCACCTACCACTGACCCCCATCCACCTACCACTGTCACCCATCCACCTACCTCTGACCCCCATCCACCTACCACTGTTCACCCATTCACCTATCACTGACCCCATCCACCTACCTCTGACACCCATCCTCCTCACCCCTGACCCCTCACTGGCACCCATCCACATACCACTGGCATCCATCCACCTACCACTTGTATCCACCCACCTACCACTCTCACCCATTCACCTACCACTGGCACCCACCCACCCACCACTGGCACCCACCCACCACTGTCACCCACTCACCCATCAGGCAACCCACCCACCTACCACTGGCACCATCCACCTACCACTGTCACCCACTCACCTACCACTGGCACCCATTCACCTACCACTGTCACCCACTCACCTACCACTGGCACCCATTCACCTACCACTGGCACCCATCCACCTACCACTGGCACTCAACAACCTCACTCTCTAATTCCCTATGAACAAAATAGTCAAATTAAGTCTCATATCTCATCCAGTCAGATTAAAGAATACAAATATCTTCCCTTAAAAAGGTTAAAACTTCCAGGAAATACTAAGACGAATTATAATCTCCATCAAGAGACGAAATCCAAAGAAATATTACTCCAAACTTGTCAGGAAATGTACTTTTTTTTATTTAGTTCTATCTTGAAATGTTAAAATAAAAATATTAATGAAAAATCAGACTCGGAGCTGCGGTCAAGACAATGGGAGGTGCTGGTGATGGGAGGGATGGAGGGAAGGAAGTAAAGTTCTTTTAACACATTCCTCCACAAATGAAAATTCCTTCACTGGTAAAAAGCCTTGATGCCCCTCCCCTCCCCGTATGTTAGTCACGTCAGCTGAATGTGATGTCCATCTATCCGTCCTGAGGTCCTTCCTTCCTTCCTTCCTTCTCCTTCCTTCTCCAATATCTTTCGTCTTTCACACACACGCACACACACACACACACACACACACGATTAAGAAAATAAGCGTCTTAGTGTTCCTGTTGCTCTCTATAGCACCGGAATGTCAACAACCAGTGTTCTAAATTTTCCTTCAGGTTTTCGCTGGAATTTTTCGTTTGGTGTTTTTATGTTATGTTTTTATTTGATGCTTTTGTTTGATGTTTTTGTTTAATGTTTTTGTTTGATGTTTTTGTTTGATGTTTTTGTTTGATGTTATATAGCGAGATGTTTTGTCGACTATTACCATTCATCATCACCCACCAGGACCTAACATCACCCACTACCCCTATCCACAACCGATACCACTCACCATTACCACCGATACCACTCACTAATACCACTCACTATTAATTAATTCACTACAATACCACCCACCATTACCACCAATAACACTCAACCATCACCAATAACACTCACCACCACCAATACCACTCACCATCACCACCAATTAATACCATCAATACCACCTCACCATCACCAATAACACTCACCATCACCACCTACCTCACCACTCACCTACCTCTACTATTAACATTATTCCCCATTACCACTTAACATCCTCCACACAACCACCACCACTACTACTACCACCACTACCACCACCACTATAACTGTTCCTCTCCCTGACTAGACAACAAGTAACAGAAGGGAACAACTCAGACCTACATTGTAACTCAGGAATATAAACAGTTCAAGTAACAAACTCACAATACTATTAATTATAAAGACAACAACAACACAATCTAAAACCTCCAAGAATCCTCACTACATCGTCTTATGTCACCTTATCCTCTTCTATACATACTCTTAACACTACAACAGTACAATAAATATGACAAGGTCGCCAGGAAGAGCTACACCTCCCTAAGCTTTTCTCCTGACAATATATAAACCCAACATTCAGTAGTTACCAAGGCCACCAAATAACACACAACACTTACGTGATCATCGTCTTTATGGAGAACACCTCAGCCACGGTCTACTTCCTCTCACTCTCTCGTCTACTGGTCGGCTCCCTCACCCTCCCAGTTATATATGCCATCTAAATGAGTCACTCCGGTTTCATATACATCTTCGAGGCTTCAAATTTTTATACCCTGTTTAATTGTTTCACTTTTGGTTCAAATAATATGTTCGAAGCTTCGAAGGGCAGCTAGATATCCCGTTTTCTGTAGTGGTGAATGACGTGGTGGCCATTAGTGTAACAACCACGCCCCTGCTACCGCCGCTACTGCCACCGCCGCCACCGCCTCACAGTGATAGGTAATTTCCATTTTCATTTGTGTTGGACAGGTGAGATTTATGTGACGTCTTCTTCACCGAGATACACCATCACCTGGCCGCCTCCTCCTCGCCTATTATTCCCTGATGTCTCAATCCGTTCCTTCTTCTCTCAACGTTTCATTTCGTCCATATTATCTCAACTTTCAAAATACGCCTCTTCAAACACCAATCTGTCCCAGCTAGCCTCCAACTGTCCCCATTAGCTTTCACGCCGTCCGCATAGCTCCACCTGTCCCATTAGCTGCCTCGTCGTCCCTATTAGCTGCTACCATATTACCCTTACCTGTCTCAGAGAGTTTGTCCGTGTACTGTAGAGGTGGCAAGCCGTACCCTGTACTATACGAGTCCTTGGTGATTTGGGATACCAACGGCTCTTCGTGGGGGAGGAGATGGGGGGGCAATGGGAGAAGGGAGGGATAGGGGAGAGGGAGTAGTAAAGTGTCTCATATGATAGTTGGTGACTTACAGTACAGTATATTGTTGTCGTCCGCAATATAAGTAACCTTCGCTCAATAACGTTTCATATCTCCGTCAGAACGGATCGGTCCGTTCCTCCGTCCTTGCATCCGTCCGCCGTTACAAGAGAAGTTATAGGTAAAGAATCTCACATCACGAACCTCTCCTGTCTAGAATCGGTAATCAACGTTTCTACAGGACATAATGGTCGGAGTTATGGCCCAATCGGCTTGGAAGTTTGTTTACAGGAGACAAACATCTTTCTTACTCTTATAATTATTATCAAACTACAGAGAACACATTGGAAATAGGACCAACTAATGGTCACGATAATGGTTTATTTCCTTACTCAGTCCACATCTATACTATTGTTACTAACACACTACTATCACGAATAATAATTATTATATATATATATATATATATATATATATATATATATATATATATATATATATATATATATATATATATAAAATAAAGAAGTGTGTGTGTGTGTGTGTGTGTGTGTGTGTGTGTGTGTGTGTGTGTGTGTCCACAGAGAATCCGGAAACTACGATCTGTTAGTGATGATGGATGGTGTAATATGTAGTGATGATGGATGGTGTTATATGTAGTGATGATGGATGATGTTATATATAGTGATGATGGATGGTGTTATATGTAGTGATGAGGGATGGTGTTATATGTAGTGATGATGGATGGTGTTATATGTAGTGATGATTGATGATGTTATATATAGTGATGATGGATGACGACTTATATAGTGATGATGGGTGGTGTTATATATAGTGATGATTGATGGTGTTATATGTAGTGATGATGGATGGTGTTATATATAGTGATGATGGATGGTGTTATATGCAGTGATGATGGAGGTGTTATATATAGTGATGATGGATGGTGTTATATATAGTGATGATGGATGGTGTTATATGTAGTGATGAGGGATGGTGTTATATGTAGTGATGATGTATGGTGTTATATGTAGTGATGATTGATGATGTTATATATAGTGATGATGGATGACGACTTATATAGTGATGATGGGTGGTGTTATATATAGTGATGATTGATGGTGTTATATGTAGTGATGATGGATGGTGTTATATGTAGTGATGATGTATGGTATTATATGTAGTGATGATGGATGATGTTACATATAGTGATGATGGATGGTGTTATATATAATGATGATGGATGGTGTTATATGTAGTGATAATGGATGGTGTTATATACAGTATTGTGATGATGGATGGTGTTATATGTAGTGATGATGGATGGTGTTATATGTATTGATGATGGATGGTGTTATATGAAGTGGTGATGGATGATATTATATGTAGTGATGATGAATGGTGTTATATGTAGTGATGATGGATGGTGTTATATGTAGTGATGATGGATGATGTTATATGTAGTGATGATGGATGGTGTTATATGTAGAGATGATGGATGATGTTACATTTTGTAATGATGGAGGTGTTATATATAGTGATGATGGATGGTTTTATATGTAGTGATGATGGATGGTGTTAGATGTAGTGATGATGGATGGTATTATATGTAGTGATGATGGATGATGTTAAATATAGTGATGATGGATGGTGTTATATATAGTGATGATAGATGGTGTTATATGTAGTGATGATGGATGGTGTTATATACAATATAGTGATGATGGATGGTGTTATATGTAGTGATGATGGATGGTGTTATATGTAGTGATGATGGATGGTGTTATATGTAGTGATGGATGATAATATATGTAGTGATGATGGATGGTGTTATATGTAGTGATGATGGATGGTGTTATATGTAGTGATGATGGATGATGTATGGTGATGATGGATGTTATGTAGTGATGATGGAGGTGTTATATGTAGTGATGATGGATGGTGTTATATGTAGTGATGATGGATGGTGTTATATGTAGTGATGATGGATGATGTTATATGTAGTGATGATGGGTGGTGTTATATGTAGATGATGGA
This sequence comes from Homarus americanus, assembly GCF_018991925.1. NCBI lineage: Eukaryota > Metazoa > Arthropoda > Malacostraca > Decapoda > Nephropidae > Homarus > Homarus americanus. The sequence continues at coordinate 5,610,525 of NW_024732867.1, read as the reverse complement.
TGGTGTTATATGTAGTGATGATGGATGATGTTATATGTAGTGATGATGGATGGTGTTATATGTAGAGATGATGGATGATGTTACATTTTGTAATGATGGAGGTGTTATATATAGTGATGATGTATGGTTTTATATGTAGTGATGATGGATGGTGTTAGATGTAGTGATGATGGATGGTATTATATGTAGTGATGATGGATGATGTTAAATATAGTGATGATGGATGGTGTTATATATAGTGATGATAGATGGTGTTATATGTAGTGATGATGGATGGTGTTATATACAATATAGTGATGATGGATGGTGTTATATGTAGTGATGATGGATGGTGTTATATGTAGTGATGATGGATGGTGTTATATGTAGTGATGGATGATAATATATGTAGTGATGATGGATGGTGTTATATGTAGTGATGATGGATGGTGTATATGATGTAGATGATGTTGATGATGATGTTATATGTAGTGATGATGGATGGTGTTATATGTAGTGATGATGGATGGTGTTATATGTAGTGATGATGGATGATGTTATATGTAGTGATGATGGATGTTGTTATATGCAGTGATGATGGATGGTGTTATATGTAGTGATGATGGATGATGTTATATGTAGTGATGATGGATGGTGTTATAGGTAGTGATGATGGATGGTGTTATATGTAGTGATGATGGATGGCGTTATATGTAGTGATGATGGATGGTGTTATATGTATTGATGATGGATGTTATTATATGTAGTGATGATGGATGATGTTATATATAGTGATGATGGATGGTGTTATATATAGTGATGATGGATGGTGTTAAATGTAGTGATGATGGATGGTGTTATATGTAGTGATGATGGATGATGTTATATAGAGATGATGGAGGTGTTATATATAGTGATGATGGATGGTTTTATATATAGTGATGATGGATGGTGTTATATGTAGTGATGATTAGACAATAAAATAATAACAGTTTAATGTTAAAAATTATACTTTGTGTACCGTTGTAGTGAAAAACATGGAACTTACATACACCGTTAATGAACTATTGATGGAAGAAGAAGTTTTGGGGACGGAACAGTGAGACAATGTGGAGCCTCCCGGAGGGTGGCGTCCTACCGTGGCCTAGTGGATGAGCCGCCTGGTGCGCGGCGTTTGCTATTAATAATGATACAATAATAATAATAATAACAATAATAATAATAATAATAATAATAATAATAATAATAATAATAATAATAATTGCTAATTGACGGTTTCCATGGCGTTTATTTCTCTGGGTTTGTTACGGTTATTATTATCAGTCAGTTTTATGATGTACCACAGTAAAAAATGATGTTTTTCACGGTGGCTGATTCGCCGCCACGTCGTCAAGGCAACAGCAATGGACAAACCCTTTGTTGGTTGATCTTGATGACGTCAAAGTAACAACAATGCACCAAAATATCTATTAGCTTTATAAGAATTCAACAACGATGACTATTGGTTCGTCCCTGGTGACGTCAAAGCAAAACAACGCTTGGAAAATGGCCATTGGTTCAACGAATCGATGACGTGCAAAACACTGCAAGGAAGATGGCTATTGGTTCCACTCGTCGATGACGCCTCTGCATCGATGTCGTGAAATAATGGCGATTGGTCCGTCAGTTCCACCACATCAGCCGAAACTATAAAACCGTGAATTTATGATCCTTCTCATTTTGAAGAGTGGTGAGGGTTTGGCGAGGAGGGTAATGGTGGGTGGCTCAGCGGTGGTCTAGGCGGCCAGACAGAGTTGTGGCCAAGACTCCTGGCCACCTACCATTGTGTCAACACTCCCTGGCGCCACGGTGATACTGACAAACACAACGAGAGAGAGAGAGAGAGAGAGAGAGAGAGAGAGATGCACTACAATGTACCACTTATATCATAAGTGGTCAGCACACATGAAGTATTTTTGGTTATATAATATTCCTTATTTTTTCAGAAAATACTACGAAGGTTAATTACAAATCTATCAATTATATCATGGAGCTTCACTTGTGTATACAGACATTCACTTTTGTACACAGACAGCTTCACTTCAGTACTATAGCTTCACTTGTGTACGCAGAGCTTCACTTATGTACACAGATAGCTTCACTTGTGTACACAGATAGCTTCACTTGTGTACACCAGGCAGCTACACTTGTGTACACTGACAGCTTCACTTGTGTACACAGACAGCTTCACTCTGAGTACACAGACAGCTTCACTTATGTACACAGCTCACTTGTGACAGACAGCTTCTCATCCTGAGTACACAGACAGCTTCCTTATGTACACAGCTTCATTTGTGTACAGAAGCTTCACTAGTGTACACAGCTTACTCTAGACAGACAGCTTCACCTGTGTACACAGACAGCTTCACTTGTGTACACCAGACAGCTTCACTTGTGCATGCAGACAGCTTCACTTGTGTACACTGACAGCTTAACTTGTTTACACAGACAGCTTCATTTGTGGACACATACAGCTTCACTTGAGTACACAAACAGCTTCAATTGTGTACACAGACAGCCTTACGTGTGTACACAGACAGCTTCACTGTGTACACAGACAGCTTCACTTGTGTACACAGACAGCCTTACGTGTGTACACACAGACAGCTTCACTTGTGTACACAGACAGCTTCACTTGTGTGCACAGACAGCTTCACTTGTGTACACAGACAGCCTTACATGTGTACACAGACAGCTTCACTTACACAGGTACAGCTTCACTTGTGTGCACAGACATTTCACTTGTGTACACAGACAGCTTCACTTGTGTACACAGACAGCTTCACTTGTGTACACAGACAGCTACGTGTGTACACAGACAGCTTCACTTGTGTACACAGACAGCTTCACTTGTGTGCACAGACAGCTTCACTTGTGTACACACAGCCTTACGTGTGTACACAGACAGCTTCACTTGTGTGCACAGACAGTTCACTTTGTACACAGACAGCTTCACTTGTGTACACAGACAGCTTCACTTGTGTGCACAGACAGCTTCACTTGTGTACACAGACAGCCTTACGTGTGTACACAGACAGCTCACTTGTGTACACAGACAGCTTCACTTGTGTACACAGACAGTTTCACTTGTGTACACAGACAGCTTTGCTTGTGTACACCAGACAGCTTCACTTGTGTACACAGACAGCTTTACTGTGTACACCAGACAGCTTCACTTGTGTACACAGACAGCTTTACTTGTACACCAGACAGCTTCACTTGGTACACAGACAGTTTTTACTCGTGTACACCAGACAGCTTCACTTGTGCACAGACAGCTTTACTCATGTACACCAGACAGCTTCACTTGTGGACACAGACAGCTTTACTGTGTGTACACCAGACAGCTTCACTTGTGTACAGAGACAGCTTTATTTGTGTACACCAGACAGCTTCACTTGTGTACACCAGACAGCTACACTTGTGTACACATTTCACTTGTGTACAGACAGCTTCACTTATGTACACCATACAGCTTCACTTGTGTACACAGACAGCTTCACTTGTGTACACCAGATAGCTTCACTTATGTATGCCAGACAGCTTCATTTGTGTCACAGACAGGCTTCACTTGTGTACACCAGACAGCTTCACTTATGTACGCCAGACAGCTTCAGGTACACAGACAGAAGCTCACTTATGTACACAGATTCCAGTTGTGTACACAGACAGCTTCACTTGTGTACACAGCTTCACTTGTTTACACAGCTTCACTTGTACACAGCTTCACTTGTGTACAGACAGCTTCACTTGTGTACACAGACAGCTTCACATGTGTACACAGCTTCATCTGTTTACACTGCTCACTTGTATACAGCTCACTGTACATACCTCACTTGTGTACACAGACAGCTCACTTGTGCACAGAGCTTCACTTGTGTACACAGCTTAACTTGTTTACACAGCTTCACTTGTGACACAGCTTCACTTGTGTACACAGCTTCACTTGTTCACAGCTTCACCTGTTTACAGCTTCACTTGTACACAGCTTCACTTTGTACACAGACAGCTTCACCTGTTTACACAGCTTCACACACAGCTTCACTTGTGTACACAGACAGCTTCACCTGCTTCTACAGCTTCACTTGTACACAGCTTCACTTGTGTACACAGACAGCTTCACTTGTTTACACAGCTTCACTTGTTTACACAGCTTCACTTGTTCACAAGCTCACCTGTTTACACAGCTTCACTTGTGTACACAGCTTCACTTGTGTACACAGCTTCACTTGTGTACACAGCTTCTAACATAGAACCTCCAGGTGAAAAGTGTGTTTACCTCTTACGTCACACAGGTAGTTAGTTACACCCGTCAGTACCGTCACAACATATGGGGAACTGATCTTACTTAAGCCAACCACTAAGGACTGGGGACAGATCTAATGGGTTCCAATCCTAGAAGGCGACAGACTGAATGATTAGGCTAAGTAGGGTCTATTAGGCTTGGAGGGAAATATGAACTATGGCCTTTGACACACACACACACACACACACACACACACACACACACACACACACACACACACACACACACACACACACACACACACACACACACACTGATTATTCTCCTAATTGTAGTAACTTTCAGCTGCGTCACACAGCTCTATGAACACCAACTTTGACTACCGAATTGACTGATAACTGACTAATTAACTAACTGACTAATTGACTGACTGACTCACTCACTCACTCACTCACTGACTCACTAATATAAGAAGCTTATAGCAGCCAGACGTACAAATAAACCTTTCATTGACAATTCGCAATTCCGATTATTATTATTTTTCCAGGAAGCACATGAAGGTGGGGGTGTGAACAAAGGCTAATTTATGACGTTGATCAGGCCCAAAATAAAAATATCCCTCACGCGTAATAAAAGCATCCATCAGGTAAATCCTAAAGGTTAATACTCGTATTGACTAACGGAGTCCAGAAATGAAATATATACAAATTTATCATACATTTCCCAGGTCGTATATTTCTGTGTGTCATACATACACTTCCATCACATTGAAGAAAAAAAATGCAAGCTAGATATATAAAACCATGTATCGTAAGACCCATATATCGTAAGTCTATATGTATCTGAGACTCATATATCATAAGTCTATATGTATCTGAGACTCATATATCGTAAGTCTATATGTATCTGAGACTCATATATCGTAAGTCTATATGTATCTGAGACTCATATATCGTAAGTCTATATGTATCTGAGACTCATATATCGTAAGTCTATATGTATCTGAGACTCATATATCGTAAGTATATATGTATCTGAGACTCATATATCGTAAGTCTATATGTATCTGAGACTCATATATCGTAAGTATATATGTATCTGAGACTCATATATATCAAGTCTATATGTATCTGAGACTCATATATCGTAATACTTCTTTTTGACTTAATGTAGCTTGTCCTCGAGCCGACCACTTTAGCCAGGTCGTCCTCGTCTTAAGGGTGTCAGATGGTGGTGGAGAGTGAGTCAGGTGTGGAGAGTGAGTCAGGTGTCAGATGGTGGTGGTGGTGGAGTGAGCGTCAGGTGGGAGAGTGAGTCAGGTGTCAGATGGTGGTGGTGGTGAGTGTCAGGTGTGGAGAGGAGTCAGGTGTTAGATGGTAGTGGTGGAGAGTGAGTCAGGTGTCAAATGATGGTGGTGGGGGAGGAGGGAGTCAGGTGTCGGATGGTTGGGTTGGGTTAACGTTAGGTTAGGTTAGGTTAGGTTAGGTTAGGTTAGGTTAGGATAAAGTGTCATTTGATCCGTAGAACTTAGAGTTTGTGTATTTCACCAAAGGGAAGAGTTAAAAGGAACTAATAATGAGTAATTTAAAGGGAAGGACAGATACTGGTCACATACAGAACGCTTTGATCACAACTCATTTGTTGACGACGTCGTGTAGATCAAATAACCCAGCTGTACATCACACACACACACACACACACACACACACACACACACACACACACACACACACACACACACACACACACCCCCGCCTCGCCCTCATCATTACCAATTAAAGAATTTCATTTTTTTAGTGAGTTTTTCTCGACGTCAAATGGTGAAGAATTCTTGAGGTAAAAGTGAGCAAAAAACGTTGAGGAAAGCAACAAATGCTGCACTGAGGTGAAGGGGAGGGGAGGGGGGGAGGGGAGGGGGGAGGATAGGGGATGAGGGGATGAGGGGAGGAGGGAGGGAGGGGTTGAGAAGTGCAAATAACCGCCATCTCGCCATCAAATATTATCCTGGTGGACATTCTGATTAATGAAGTTTGGTGAAGGTGAAGGATATTATATTGAGAGAGAGAGAGAGAGATAATTAATCATTACCACAAAACAAGGTCGACCTTAACATTGCCTGGGCTGACGACTACTAGATCTGTTGTTAACGATCACTAGTGGTGGTTGGGTGGTTCGTGGTGGTGGCAGTGGTTGTGGTGACGGTTGTTGTTGGTGGTGGTGGTGGTGGTTATTGTTGGGGTTATAGTGGTGATGTGGCTGGTGTGGTTGGTGGTGGTTGTGGTGGTGGTGTAGTTGGCAGTGGTGGTGGTTGGCAGTGGTGGTGGTTGGTGGTGGTGGTTGGCAGTGGTGGTAGCGGTTGGCAGTGGTGGTGGTGGTTGGCAGTGGTGGTAGTGGTTGGCAGTGGTGGTAGTTGGCAATGGTGGTAGTTGGGTGGTGGTAGTTGGCAGTGGTGGTGGTGGTTGGCAGTTGTGGTGGTAGCTGGGTGGTGGTGGTGAGTGGCAGTGGTGGTGGTAGTTGGCAGTGGTGGTGGCGTGGCAGTGGTGTTGGCGGTTGGCAGTGGTGTGGTGGCAGTGGTGGTGGTTGGCAGTGGTGGTGAAGTGTGATGGCTGGGTGGTGGCTGTGGTTGTAGAGGCGTGGTGGTGAAGTTGGCAGTGGTGGTGGTGGTTGGCAGTGGTGGTGGCAGTGGTGGTAGTGGCTGGCAGTGGTGGTGGTAGTTGGCAGGTGGTGGTTGGCAGTGGTGGTGGTAGTTGGCAGTGGTGGAGTGGCTGGCAGTGGTGGTGGTAGTTGGTAGTGGTGGTGGTAGTTGGCAGTGGTGGTGGTTGGCAGTGGTGGTGGTGTCAGTGAAGGTGGTAGTTGGCAGTGGTGGTGGTGGTTGCGGTGGTGTGGTTGGCAGTGGTGTCGTAGGGCAGTGGTGGTAGTGGCTGGCGGTGGTAGCGGTTGGCAGTGGTGGTAGCGGTTGGGGTGGTGGTGGTAGTTGGCAGTGGTGGTGGTTGGCAGGTGGTGGGCAGTGGTGGCGGTTGGTATTGGTGGTACCGGTTGGCAGTGGTGGTAGCGGTTGGCAGTGGTGGTGATGGTTGGCAGTGGTGGTGGTAGTTGGCAGTGGTGGTGGTTGGCAGTGGTGGTGGTTGGCAGTGGTGGTGGTGGGCAGTGGTGGTGGAGTTGGCAGTGGTGGTGGTGGTATTTGGCAGGTGGTTGGCAGTGGTGGTAGTAGGCAGTGGTGGTGGTTGGCAGTGGTGGTGGCGGGCAGTGGTGGTGGTTGCAGTGGTGGTGGTTGGCTGTGGTGGGCATTGGCAGTGGTGGTGGTTGACAGTGGTGTAGTTGGCATGGAGGTGGTTGTGGTGGTAGTAGTTGGCAGTGGTGTGAGGCAGTGGGGTGGTGGTAGTTGGCAGCGGTGGTGGTTGGCAGTGGTGGTGGTGGTTGGCAGTGGTGGTAGTGGTTGGCAGTGGTGGTGGTGGTAGCTGGCAGTGGTGGTGGTGGTTGGCAGTGATGGTGGTGGTGCAGTGTGGTGGTTGGCAGTGGTGGTGGTGATTGGCAGTGGTGTCTTCAAGCTCCCACCACCCTTACCACTAATACCAACATCTACCCGCCACAATGCCAACCTAAGTAAGGAGTTGTGTCTACCCGGGGTTAGTACCACACATTCTCTAAGGAGTGAGGGAGGGAGGGAGAGGGAGAGGGAGAGGGAGGAGGGAGACAGGAGGAAGGAGGAGGGAGGGAGGGAGGAGGGAGGAGGGAGGAGGAGGAGGGAGAGGGAGGGAGACAGGAGGGAAGGAGGGAGGGAGGGAACAAGTTAGGGGGGAAGGGGTCACTCAGTCACCATTCACTCAAATCACTGAGTCTTGGCAGTCAACAACCTATCTGAAGTTATCTCAACAGGTGCCACTGCCAGCTGGCACTGAGGGTCTGACAGTGACATATGACAAGCAGGAAGAAGAGTGTCATTCAGCTGTGATTCACCAGTTCTTGTGGGACGGACCCTGAAATAACGTGGCTTTACATCTGATGTTTGGACGTGTGTGTGTGTGTGTGTGTGTGTGTGTGTGTGTGTGTGTGTGTGTGTGTGTGTGTACTGTACAATTCCCTTACTTAATGTTTCTGTTAACCTTCGTCCACCACACATACAGAAGGGTGAAGATAGATAGATAGATAGATAGATAGATAGATAGATAGATAGATAGATAGATAGATAGATAGATAGATAGATAGACAGTAACACTACACTCAAACTTCCACTATGCTTCAATATCGCCTCCCATAACCTAACCTAACCATAACCTAACCATACCATAACCTAACCATACCATAACCTAACCTAACCATAACCTAACCTAACCAACCATAACCTAACCTAACCATAACCTAACCTAACCTAACCTAACCTAACCTAACCATAACCTAACCATACCATAACCAACCATACCATAACCCATCCCAACCATAACCCAACCATAACCCAACCATACCATAACCTAACCTAACCATAACCTAACCATACCATAACCTAACCTAACCATAACCTAACCCAACCTAACCATAACCCAACCTAACCATAACCCAACCATACCATAACCCAACCTAACCCAACCATAACCTAACCTAACCATAACCCAACCATAACCCATCCTAACCATAACCTACCTAACCATAACCTAACCTAACCATAACCTAACCTAACCTAACCATAACCTATCCCAACCATAACCCAACCATACCATAACCCAACCTAACCTAACCTATAACCTAACCTAACCATAACCCAACTATAACCCATCCTAACCATAACCTAATCCTAACCATAACCTAACCATACCATAACCCAACCTACCTAACCATAACCTAACCTAACCTAACCTATCCCTCTCACTTAATATGAAGAGGCAACACACACTCCTCACCCATGAAGATAACTTGGAGGATGACGCTGGAGGATGAGGTGGATAGATGGAGGATGAGTTGAGGGGTTGGAGGATGAGGTGGAATGTTGGAGGATGAGGTGGATGGATGGAGGATGAGTTGGAGAGGTTGGAGGATGAGGTGGAATGTTGGAGGATGAGGTGGATGGAGGGAGGATGAGTTGAGGGGTTGGAGGATGAGGTGGGATGTTGGAGGATGAGGTGGAAGGCTGGACGATGAGGCGAGAGGCAGGAGGATGAGGTGAGGTACTGGAGGATGAGGTGAGAAGATGGAGGATGAGGTGAGAGGCTGAGGATGAGGTGAGGTACTGGAGGATGAGGTGAGAGGCTATAGGATGAGGTGAGAGGTTAAAGGATGAGGTGAGAGGTTAGAGGATGAGGTGAGAGGCAGGAGGATGAGGTGAGAGGCAGGAGGATGAGGTGAGAGGTTAGAGGATGAGGTGAGAGGCAGGAGGATGAGGTGAGAGGCAGGAGGATGAGGTGAGAGGTTAGAGGATGAGGTGAGAGGTTAGAGGATGAGTTTGGAGGTTGTGGGAGGGATGCCAGGTGTAGCAGACAGAGCCTACACCTTGAAAACAATTACCACAGGGAACAGGTGGGCACAGGTGGTACTCCCTTCACGATCATTTTGGGACGGTGGCAGACGATTGTGAAACTCCCCTGATATTGGCGTGTCTCCCTATCTCTCTATCTCTCTCTTTCTCTGTCTGTCTGTCTGTCTTTACGTTCACCTTTCTTTGTTTTGTTATTTTCGTCTTTCTTCGAATTTTTGTTGTTCTCTTATTCATTCTATCTGTTTCCCTGCATCATCATCATCTCTTTCTCTCTGTTTTTCCATCTTTACTTTTAATGGTGCTAAAAAAATAAACACCTGAGCACTATCGGCACACACACACACACACACACACACACACACACACACACACACACACACACACACACACACACACACACACACACACACACCATCAACCACACCAAAACCGTAACCATGCACATCAATACCGCCACCACTCCAGTGCAAGCCCTAGCAGTCACAGTGGGTGCCCATCCTCTCCAGCTGGTGCAGTCTGCCAAACTCCTGGGTGTAACTATAGACAATAAGCTTGACTGGAAGGCCCATGTAAATAACACAGTCAAGGCAGCCTCGTACCGTCTCTACATGCTACGACGACTTAAGTCACTTGGGACACCCACGCCAGAGCTGAGGACCATCTACAACGCCTTTATTCTCCCCAAACTAACGTATGCGTCACCAGCCTGGTCGTCTTCTCTCAACTCCACCCAACAACGTCAGCTAGAGAAGGTACAGAAAAGGGCCTGCAGAATCATGCTCGGCGCAGAATACTCCGGCTACACCAACGCTCTCTCCACCCTGGAAATGCCATCCCTCAGTGACCTCCACCACCAAGCACTGGAAAGGTTTGGCAGCCAACTATTGCACCACCCTCGTCATCGCCACCTCCTGCCACCGGCAGCCCCCCACCTACCTCGCTCAGTCCGCCACTACAACAAAATTCAGCCCATAAGAGCCCGCACTGATAGATATAAGAATAGCACCATCCCATCTATTATTAAAATAATAAGCAACGCCTGATTTATGTACTGTACAGCCCCGTAAATGTATTCAATGCATATTATATCATTATGTCTAAATCAAATGTAAGTGTATATTTTCAGTCACCGGCTGCAACTCTATTAATAAACCGTTTATTATTATTATTATTATTATTATTATTATTATTATTATTATTATTATTATTATTATTATTATTATTACACACACACACACACACACACAGGAGGTCAGCTGGAGCTCCTCACATAACCCAGACCTGACGGGCCAGTGAGCCAGGCACCGTGACAGACCCTCATAACAAGATGCATCAAAGGCACCCAGAGTTTTACAGCAATATGTTGACCCTCTGAAGGTTTAACCATTTTGGAACATTTTGCAGCTAGCAGGGGTTGAAGCTGTTCCTCTGCAATATATCTGGCCTCTGAAACCTGAACCGACTAAAGTGGTTATTGGTCCATTTTATGGGGCAATATCTTGTCTTGTAATCAATAACGATTTCAACCGGTTTGCAGTGGTTGAAGCAGTTGTGCAATATTGCTATCCTGTGAAGACTTAATATCGTCAAGCGATCCTGCACTGAGTGAAGCTTTTCTGCAACAATACTGACTGACCTGGGTGAAGCTTGAACACCCTCCAAGCAGCTCACAACGCACTGAAAGTTTACTACAACACTATGCAACTTAGTGCAATCTTACAACAGTATCAAAGCAAGATGGAGAGCGGAAGTAATCAACTCTTGTTTTTAACGCCGCCCACCCTCCACCTTCCTTCCCCTGAGCTACCCAGGAGGTCAAGGACACCTCCCTCCACTCCTCCCTCGGTATCATAATTCAGTATAAAATATTACAACATAATGGGTCGAGATAATGGACGGTGGTAACAGAAGACCAGGCAGTGCAGGGCAGGCAGGTCCACGGTAGGGAGGGGAGGGGAGAGGAGGGAGGGGAGGGGAGGGGAGGGGAGGGGAGGGGAGGAGGAGGGAGGGGAGGATAGGGAGGGGAGGTAGGTCAGGCCAGGACAGGTGGTGGGTTGTTGTTGTTGTGAAGGGAGGGGGTGGGGTGGCGACCTGCGGTATACAGGAAAGGTTATTCTCGACCCCTGCACTAATGTGATGAGCCCCAGTGTGTGTGTGTGTGTGTGTGTGTGTGTGTGTGTGTGTGTCTTCTCAACCCAGGTTTTTCTACTGTCTGTTCTTTTCTCTCTCTCACCCCTTCCTTCCTTCCTTCCTTCCTTCCTTTCTCTCTCTTTCCTTTGTTTCTCTCGTCTGTGAAATACTTTTAAAATTTTTACTCTTTCATTTCCATTCTTCCTTCCTCTCTCTCTCTCCCTCTCTTTCAGATTTCTTTCTACTTTGTTTTGCTCTTACCTTTTTCTGTCAACTATACTCTCCCTGTCTCTCTGTCTGTCTGTCTGTCTGTCTCATCTACTAATTCAATATCAATGGCTACAGCACTAATTATATCATAAACTTAGACCAACCAGGAGTCGCCCACGTCAGGTTTAGCCAGAGTCCCTGATTCACATAAGGTCGTAGACGGCAAACATTCCTCGTAACTGTTGGTGATCAGAAGGCGTCTATCTTGTCTTGCTGACAATATCTAAAACACCAAAAGTAATTACTAACAAAAATATCTCCCCAATTATTAGTACACTGAGATTCTTACCTTAATTAGATCTATCCGTTTACTTAATACCTGATAAAATTAAGTTAATATATTTTGTAGTTAATTTTCGGATTACGTGAAGATGATACACCTCAATTTGAAGTATTTCACCTGACGATTAAACCACTTAAACTAACCTAACCTAACCTAACCTAACCTAACCTAACCTAACCTCACCTCCTCACGTAGCATTAAGGTCTTTAAACGTAACGTAATCTGACCTAACCTAACCTGACCTGAGGCTGTCTAATTTTCGGGTAAGCTTCATAAATGTTTGAATAATTTTTGAGAACACCACAGCCATCAGAAAAGTTTACGAATTTTTTTCTTCATTTTCTCACAATATGTTCTTATCATTATAGTAACTATTTTAAAAGAGGCGACATTTACAAGAACTTAATAGAACCTAACCTAACCTGACCTAACCTAACCAACCAAATAAACCTACCTAACCTTAACCTAATTTCAAGACGTGGACCCCAACCATATTACACAGAAAGGACTTATTTTGATATCAGGTACCAATAAAAAACTTTGTATAGGCGTCATGTATAATTTTACTCTTTTTTTTGACGTGAGAGAACGGTAGATCTTCTGGAGGAATGATTACGGTTAATAATTTTAATTCTTCACATACAAATCACGTAGAGACATCATTTTAATGTCATATGATCAATTTTTCACCGTGTTTTACCCAGCGAATTTCCTTCATTCTTTATACCCTGCCCACTACAGGTGATTTATGAACATAGATAGAGAAAAACTAAAAAAATATTTATAAACTAAATAGTTGTCTTATCGTTTTTATTTCTCACTAACAACCAAAGAGCAACTGTGGAAAAAATTTACGTAATCGACAACTGGTGATAGCTGTGTCCTCATAAATTACCAACGTGTGAACCATTAGGAGCTGGACCCAGGTGAGTATTGAGCGATGAGGTAGTATCAAATCATTGTGGCAGGTTAATGTTGGGTCACGTGACTCCGGGTCTCGGGTGCGGAGAGGGAAAGATATTAGGTAATATTAAGTTGGAAAGGAATAGTTCAGTTAGGTTAGGTTAGGTTAGGTTAGGTTAGGTTAGGTTAGGTTAGGTTAAATCGAAGAAGATAATTCAGACTCTCTCTCTCTCTCTCTCTCCACACACACACACACATTTACATATGGATGGTCACGAAACTGATTTCCATACTTCACCGCGCTAAAGGTTGTTTTGGTACCACGACACACCTGTGGAAGGACAGGGAGGCTAAGATAGGGAGATACAAGGAGTAGGAGGTTGAAGTGAGCAGGGGAGGTTAAAGAGAAGGAGCAAGGAATATGATTATAGTGGGAAGGATGGGGGAGAATGGGAGGCGAGCAGGGGGGAGGCGAGCAGGTTGATGCTGGGGGACGAGTAGGGGGAGGCTGGAAGAGAGTAGGGAGAGGCTGGAGGGGGCGAGCAGGAGGAGGCTGGGGGACAAGCAGGGGAAGGATGGGGGACGAACAGGGGGAAACTGGGGGAGAGCAGGGTGGGTAGGGTACTAGGAGAGGGTGATGGACGATACACGAGGCCATTTAAAAGCAGTAAAAGGTCGTGTAAATGCCAAGCCCTGAGTCCATCTGGTGTCGACCGCAATAACACCTGGAGGTCGAATATTTTGCTCCATTTTTTTTATCTATTATACCACATTAAACCTTAAACCAATCTTAAACCTTCATTAAAGTGTCAAAAAGTGTTGATGACCCGATGCTTATTATTACAGGGTTATATTATGTATCTTTAAGGTTTACGAGTATCGGTGTGTAAATCAGTAGAGCTAATGAAGGTAATTATGAATATTGCACTGCATGATTTCACAGCACCAGCAAAATGATAATGGCTTAGTATTATCATGGGAATTATCCAGCTGTGGCCTTAATGTGAGCGTATTGACCAATGTGTAACCATTATGACCTCAAGGCTCCTCTGATGACATAACCTCCCCTCCCCTCCCCTCCCCTTGATGATACTCTAGGTAGCAACCCACTTCTCCCTGGCCAGACTTTTGATATTTAGAAACCAAGAAGTTTTAAAAAGGTTTCTGAATCAAATGTTGACTCTAGCTCTTGTGAGAAATGAGGTTGTAACTTACCAACAGTTCTGTAACTTTCTGTAATCATACTGTAGTTAGGGAGTTCAGAGCAGGATGCAGATGACACTATGGCATTTACCCAGCTGTTATGACTGCCACCACGGATACCATGGACTGTTTAGATTTCAGTTTTAGCCTTGACCTTCAGCCTGACCCACAATACGAAACAATAGGTGTTCTACTCGATATATGAACCTACCTGACGCTTTTTGTTTAATACAGTACAAGCCATTCCTGTCAGGGGTAAGATAGGTGAACACCATTCCTGTCAGGGGTAAGATAGGTGAACACCATTCCTGTCAGGGGTAAGGTAGGTGAACACCATTCCTGTCAGGGGTAAGGTAGGTGAACACCATTCCTGTCAGGGGTAAGGTAGGTGAACACCATTCCTGTCAGCGGTAAGGTAGGTGAACAGGTGATGGTTCCCCAATTCATAATATTCAGCAGTTAGTAGGCGATTTAGTGACTTAGTTCACCCAAGGGCTGTTACATCACTGGCAAGACCCCCCGAACCTGATGGTGTACAAGTGTTAATGTACAAGTATTAGTGTACAAGTGTTGATGTACAAGTGTTAGTGTACAAGTGTTAATGTACAAGTATTAGTGTACAAGTGTTGATGTACAAGAGTTAGTCGTGTGTGGAGAGTGCGTGGTTGTCAGTCGTGTGTATAGAGTGCGTGGTTGTCAGTCGTGTGTATAGAGTGTGTTGGAGGAGTACCTACCAAGGAACAACAATAGGTCGAGGAGGAGGTACTACTTACTGTGTCTCCGTGGCGTATACGTGGTACTTGGCCTTGAAGGAGTACCGGAACAACTGTGGAAGAAGAAGAAAACCTCCTGAGTGACGCAAATGAGTGAGTGACGCAGATTCATGAGTGACGCAGATTCATGAGAAACACAGATTTATGAATAACGTAGCAGAATGAGTGACGCAGATTCATGAGTAACACAGATTTATGAATAACGCAGTTGAATGAGTGACGCAGAT
The DNA here is from genome assembly GCF_018991925.1 of Homarus americanus. Taxonomy (NCBI): domain Eukaryota; kingdom Metazoa; phylum Arthropoda; class Malacostraca; order Decapoda; family Nephropidae; genus Homarus; species Homarus americanus. Next base: position 5,595,005 of record NW_024732867.1, on the reverse strand, counting down.
AAGAGACACAAATGAGTGAGTGACGAGTGACAGTAGATAATGAATGTTTACCATGGTCAACACTCACCACTGCTAGCCTCATACACACTCCATGAAAGAGATTCCCAGATTTATACAGTGATATAAGGATACAGTTATGATAATACAGTGGCAAGTAATATAAGAATACATTAATATAAATACAGTAATGATAATACAGTAATAGTGAAGATGCAGGAGGATACAGTATTGATAAATGTACTCCATTATTAGTGGAAGTTGAGACGAGGACTGCAATTACAGGTTCCAAATTAATTACCTTTCAAGATATGAGGTGAAGGTTAGTTGTTCTCAGTAATTACAGTAATTAGTAAAGGGAAGATCAGTTAATTGAATCAAATGAAGGTATTAATGACTTATTATCAACAGGTAACAACAGTGACACCTGAGACACTACCTCGTTAACGTAAGAGTCAGCATGGTCTTTAAAGTTGTGGGTTTAGGGTGATTAAGTCATGGGTATAGGGGGATTAACGTCATGGGTTTAGGGTTATTAACGTCTTGGGTTTAGGGTGATTAACGTCATGGGTTTAGGGTGATTAACGTAATGGGTTTAGGGTGATTAACGTCATGGGTTTAGGGTGATTAACGTCATGGGTTTAGGGTGATTAACGTCATGGGTTTAGGGTTATTAACGTCGTGGAGGGGATTAACGTCGGGTTTAGGTTAACGTCTTGGGTTTAGGGGATTAACGTCGTGGGTTTAGGGTGATTAACGTAATGGTTTTAGGTGATTAACGTCATGGGTTTAGGTGATTAACGTCATGGGTTTAGGTGATAACGTCATGGGTTAGGTGATTAACGTCATGGGTTTAGGTTATTAACGTCGTGGGGTGTATGGTGATTAATGTGGGTCTGAAGAAGAAGTGGATAGAGAGGGAGGAGTTCCATCTTCCCAAATGAAACAGTAGGTTGGGGGCTTGATGGAGTGAGGACGTGCCCAGCCTCTCTACACCCCCTCACCTCCTTACCCTCACTCTCCTACCCACCCACACTCTCCCACTCTCACTGTCACAATTCATTATTATGACACTCTCACCCCACTACTCTCACTGTCAGACCTTCACTACTCTCACTGTCGACCTTCACTACTTTTTCTGTCAGACCTTCACTATTCTTACTGTTAGACCTTCACTATTCTCACTGTCAGACTTTTTACTACTCTTACTGTCAGACCTTCACTATTCTCACTGTCAGACCTTCACTACTCTCATACTGTCAGACCTCACTACTCTTACTGTCAGACCTTCACTACTCTTACTGTCAGACCTTTCACTACTCTCACTGTCAGACCTTTCACTACTCTTACTGTCAGACCTTCACTACTCTTACTGTCAGACCTTCACTACTCTTCACTGTCAGACCTTCACTACTTACTGTCAGACTCACTACTCTCACTGTCAGACCTTCACTACTCTTACTGTCAGACCTTTCACTACTTTTACTGCGACCTTCACTACTCTCACTGTCAGACCTTCACTACTCTTACTGTCAGACCTTTACTACTCTCACTGTCAGACCTTTCACTACTTTACTGTCAGACCTTCACTACTCTCACTGTCAGACCTTCACTACTCACTGTCAGCCTCACTACTTCACTGTCAGACCTTTTCTTCTCACTCTCACTGTCAGACCTTCACTACTCTCACTGTCATACTTTTTCATCACTTCACTATTACCTTTCTGACTTTTTACCTTTCTGTCACACCTTCACTACTCTCACTGTCAGACCTTTCACTATCTTACTGTCAGACCTTCACTACTCACTGTCAGACCTTCACTACTCTTACTGTCACACCTCGCTACTCTCACTGTCAGACCTTCACTACTCTTTACTGTCACACCTTCACTACTTACTGTCAGACCTTCACTACCTCACTGTCAGACCTTCACTACTCTCACTGTCACACCTTCACTCTCACTGTCAGACCTTCACTACTCTACTGTCACACCTTTCACTCACTTTTTACTGTCACACCTCACTACTCTCACTGTCAGACCTCACTACTCTCATCATCACACCTTCCTATTTCTCTGTCAGACCTTCACTACTCTTACTGTCAACCTTCACTACCTCACTGTCAGACCTTTCACTACTTCACTGTCACACCTTCACTACTCTCACTGTCAGACCTTCACTACTCTTCATCACACCTTCACTACTTTACGTCAGACCTTCACTACTCACTGTCACACCCTCGCTACCACTGTCACACCTCACTACTCTCACTGTCAGACCTTCACTACTCTTACGTCACACCTTCACTACTCTCACTGTCAGACCTTCACTACCTCACTGTCACACCTTCACTACTCTTACTGTCACACCTTCACTACTCTCCCTGTCACACCCTCGCTACTCTCCCTGTCACACCCTCGCTACTCTCACACCCTCGCTACTCTCCCTGTCACACCCTCGCTACTCTCTCTGTCACACCCTCGCTACTCTCACACCCTCACTATTGTCCACACACACACTCACCTCACACATTACCACCACAATTCAGTCATTGTTATTTCCATATCTCTTAGTTGTATCTCCTTATGCCATCTGAATAACAAGAGTGAGAAGAATTGGTAATAGCAGAGAGGATAACAGGTACAACCATGCAAATGATCAGACAAGCATGGAATGTGGTATGAACATTCAATTTAGGTTACTTATCAAATCTATCCAATTGGACATTCAAAATTCCAAGATGGCGGCCATTTTTCTAAATGGCCGCCAAATTTGCTTAACCGAATTTTTTTTTTTTTTTACATATAATGACTTATTATTAGGCAATCTGTGTCTATTCCTATGTTTTAAAGCTGCAACAGATTATGATTGTTTGGGAACCCTCAGATATATCTGTTATGCATAAAGTAACGGTCCTGCACATACTTTTACTTCTTTTCCTACAAATCAGTGTAAGTGAGTCTTAGTTAAACAATCCACACACAGCAGTGCAAGTGAGACCAGGGCAGATATATTAACATCACTGTCCACAATCTTTCTTGCAAGAACACTTGGTCAGTTTTTGGCAGCTCGCTGTTATTGGTGGAAGGTCTGTCCAGTGTATTTGCCACATATCTTCATTCTTTTTCCAGACCCAGTTAGCAGGACTTGCAATGTCTGGTTGGGCTACTGTTGCCGGACCCCAAATCATTCCCCTTGATAGGCTGCACGCTTTGCTTTACATGTTCCTTAAGGGCAGACCGTTGACGCATAAAGCTGAACTAGACCTTTCATACATCACCACCACAAACCTTTCCAAGACACTGAGGTATTTTTCACTAACTGATGTAAGACACTGACTGAGTTTGGTGAAGGTGCTAGAAACCTCGCTAAACACATTCTATGTTTGCCATGCAGTCTTCTTACCTTTCCCACAAAAGGCTGACACAACATCACAACCACTGAATAAATGTGAAAATGTGATTCGAGTGGCTTTTTCAGGCCCTATGGCTACAACTAACTCATGAACAGGAATCCATCTTGTGTAAGCCCCTAGACCATAAGATATCTACATTTCTTCTTGACCAATTTCTCCTCGTGATGTGAACACAGGTATAGCTCTGACAATGATATCTGTGTCATTGGCTTTTATGATAACTCTTTTACTGCCTTCCAATACAGCTCGTCTTGCATGTACAAAGAGGCGAGTATCTGCCTCTTCATGGGAGCATGGAGTCAAGTCTTCTAGAGGCGTATCATGGTTGCTAATGGCATCTCCTCCCTTTATTACAATAATTGTGCATGGTGTAACAATTTCACACATCTTGTCCGCAAGGAAGTGAAAAAGTTCAGTCTTGTTATTGTCATCTCTTAGAAAGCTTCTCCAATTTGTTGGAACTTTGCTAGTTTCTGTCACCCTTCGACTGATACGTTGACCTCATTTTGACCTGGTTTCAGCCTTTAAACTGTCCTTTTTATAGACATCAGACACAACAGCCACCCTATTATATTTGGTACAATAAGATTCCAATTTTGGAAGAACATCTCCACTGGCTTATTCATTAAAAGTCTTTGTATGACTTAGGAAGAAGAAGGGCATTAATCAATGTTGAACCGTCTATGATGGCAGCAGCTGGTTCTGTGTCTAGCTTAGTCACATCAGCTTCAGGAATTTCAATTAACTGAGACTTTTGACAGGTATGAAGTTGACCGGTGTCACTCAGTGATGCAGGGGCAGACTGGTTCTCATGTTTGAAGAATTCTTGCAACTCACACTGTCTGGTCTGGCAAGAAATAAACAACCATGAAAACAAATGACAATCATCCTTCCGGAACTTCTTTGAACTGTCAGCAACGCGTTCATGTTTGCAGAAGTTTACCTTGTTTCTCCTGATTGTCTGGTAGAAAGAATTGTTCTCATTCATTTCCACCCCTGCATGAATGCCTGAAAAATTTCTTGGCCCCTTTGTAAGTGTGTACCAACCATTTCAATGAGGACAGGATCAGCAACGACCTTTGTGTCCACCACAATTAGGTCAGTTGCCTCCTCAGTCATACATATGAATTGGAGAAGTGATGAAGGAACTGCCTCTTCATTACTTCTATCATCAAGTTAGGAATTCTGACTTGTACTTGAGCATATCCTGCTGTAATATTGTTGCAGCCTTGGCCAAATGAACAGCTTCACTGTATTTGTCAACCTCAGCCAGGATGGAGCCTACATCCTCTTGGAATGCTCTCAAAACATCGCTTCCTTTATTGTGAGCTTCCACTTGAGGAATAGTGAAATCAATTGGTCCTTAAGTTTAGCAGAATGAACTTAAGGTGATTCGACACCAAGTTGTTAACGAGTCTTTGTTTGGAGAGTAAGACTAAGTCTGCGAGTCGAATTTTTTTTCCGATTAGAACCTTCACATGCAGTTTTTGTCTCACTGATGTATGTCACCAATTCAGAGAAAGTCAGTGGATATGGATCTTTTTGGTTAAGGTTCTTTGTGTTTTTCTCATATTCCTCTGCACTAAGATAAACTCTTTCTCTATTGTACAGTGCAGCTTAGCAAGTAGGGTGATATTTCATCTCTTGTGTCACTACATTTCCTGCCCTGAAATTAACAATGAATCTTTTGTCATTGAGTGTCTCTGCACATTCATTGGTTCCGTCATTGAGTTTCATTGACATTGTTTGTCTGAGAACACTCTCTGGTGCTGGCATGTCACACAAAATAACATTCTGTTGTGGTTTCTGTGTCTCTTGGCTTTCGTGGCACCTTACTTCTACAACCTTCATCACTGTCAACTACAGAGGTAGTTGCTCTTTTTTGGGCTCTTTGCAACGTTGTGTTGTTAAACATAAGTCTACAGCTTCCATGATATTTTGCATTATTTTTCCTCAATGTCTCTGCAATGCCATCTCCACCATCTAGTCTTTCCATATCAAGCCTTATTGGAAGGGCATTGATTGAGTTGAAAAGAGGAATATTCTTGGCTAATTTGCTGTAGCCATCTTCCTCTCTTCAAGTAGGGTTAGTTTTTGGAGATTTAAGTTCTTCCTTCTTATCATCTTGACATAGACAGCAGTTGGCCCAGATTGTTTTCTTTTCAGAATCACTTTTAGGACCAATATTCATCGCCATTGTGGTACAGAGCCGAGGGTTTATCCTTTTATCACTCAGCATCATATGCACTTTCCTGTCTGGGATACAACTAGGTTCAAGCAATTGTTTACCCGTGTGATCTGTACACCATCCTGATAACTTTAACCCCATTATCCTTGGCTCGGCTTTCCTGCGCTGGCACATCCTGTCAATTAAGGTGCGGCTACCTAACCTTATTTGGGGCTGATTAGGTAACATTTGGGACACGAAGTACTTTTATATATATATATATATATATATATATATATATATATATATATATATATATATATATATATATATATATATATATATATATATATATATATTAATCTTTACTATGAGTTTCGTTCTTAGCTGGGACTGAGCCCCGTGCTGAGTTTCACAGCAGTGTTGTCACCAGTGTGCCCTGGTAGTCTATTGACATTCACTCTTTAGAAGCACGTTTCCTTTGAATGCTCTCCATTTCTGAATTTTCAACACAAAATTTAGATTCTACATACTCAAAAACATGGAAATCAACACTGAAATCACCTGAATTGATGAACACAATAATTTTTATTCCAAAAAGGGAAATCTGACCTCCACATTTGGTCGCCATCTTGAAATTTTGAATGTCCAATCAGAGAGATTTGATAATTAACCCATATTGAAACTGCATGCCAATTTTCATACTTGTATCACCATTTGCAAGATTCCCTCAAAGACTGACACTTAGCCGCTCCACTATAATAAGGTGTGTTTAGGCCAGAGATTGGCACTGTACATCAACCCTTTAATCACACACTGAGGGTCGAGACGTCAAGGGTAGCGGGAGGTGGAGGTTGGCGACAACGGAGAGGATATCGTACGGGTCAAAGAGTATATTTTGGTATAAATTTTACCGACGTCTACACCAAGAACGTGAATAAAATCTCCAGAAATATTGCAATAGTTATTCTTTATGGAGATCGTTTTAATTTATGACTAGAACTAAAGCTGTTATTATTTCAGCATTAATCGTGTGCCTGGCAAAGTCTCGGTGTAAGTAATGATAACGAGAAATTAAAAGAAAAAATGCATACATATCCCATTTTTTCTTGTCATAATATAAATTAAAAATAGAAATTCTAATAAAGAAAAATCTCTCTCCCTTTCTACACACATGTATACAAAAACAGACAGACAGACAGACAGACAGACAGACAGACAGACAGACAGACAGACAGACAGATAGACAGACAGACAGACAACAAATCATGAAGGGAAACACGCAAACAGACTAACGTTGAGGGTCAGTGATTTTAAAGGCTTTAGTCATCAAAGCTCAGGAATACATTATAACATCAATATTTTTCGACGTATACAAACGAGACAGACAGACATGCAGAGGGAAGCAAATGCATAAAATTGTATACGGTAGATAATTATATTTTTTTCCAGTAGTAATTAAAATAAATCACCTTAGCCAGCAGTGTAAGCAGGACCAAGTTACTCATAGTCGGACTAATATTACATTCAGTCCAGGTTACATTACAAGGCTGTATTACATTATGAGAGTAGTAATATAAATAATTACAAGGGCATGATACATAATTACATCAGCATGACAAATAATTACAGTAATATGATACGTAATTACAATAATAAGATCAATAATTGCAAGAGAAGTAAAAGTGGGTTTTATTTTTAGGTGAATTTTATTTCACTTACTAATGCATATAATTATATATTTTTGCTTATATTAAAAAAAATCTAATTTCGTCAACCAGTATGTAAAAATATCAATACCAAAGTTATCATACAGGAACATACACTAGCATGATAGGCGAGTCTACATGATGGGATGGTACGATAGATTACCATAAAAGTAGCCATCACGTTTTGTAACATGATAGCAAAGGCTGCATCATGTTGTCATGTCGGTGGTCGCGTGTGTTGTGTGATCACTGATGTCTTTGTGTAACTGTCTCTCTGAGTTCACTACTGTATGTTGTCAGTGTGTGTTGTATGTGCAGTATGTTGGCAGTATGTGTTGTATATGTAGTATGTTGGATAGTGTGTTTGTTGTATGTGCAGTATGTTGGCAGTATGTGTTGTATATGTAGTATGTTGTCAGTGTGTGTTGTATGTGCAGTATGTTGGCAGTATGTGTTGTATATGTAGTATGTTGGATAGTGTGTTTGTTGTATGTGCAGTATGTTGGCAGTATGTGTTGTATATGTAGTATGTTGGATAGTGTGCTTGTTGTATGTGTAGTATGTTGGCAGTATGTGTTGTATATGTAGTATGTTGGATAGTGTGCTTGTTGTATGTGTAGTATGTTGGCAGTGTGTTTCTTGTATGTGCAGTATGTAGGCAGTATGATTAATGTATATGCAGTATGTTGGCAGTGTATGTTGTATGTGCAGTATGTTGGCAGTATGTGCTGTATATATAGACCAACGGTACTCATAATTCAGTATATAAATGCACCATGACAACCTCCTCTCCCCCCCCTCCCAAAGCTGTTATATTATCGGGTCAAAGTTCTAAAAGGTTAAATATCCAAACTACAAGGTGTGCCACGGTGCCACCTAGCATGAATTGGCACCTTCCTCGAGCACGGCTAGTCTCCTGCAACACCCGGGAAGGAATACACTACAATAGAGACCCCTAAAACTGTATAATTGTTGACGTTAGCTATAGTGGTTATCTGCTGTACTGTACATGGCCAGTGATGGGTGACGTATCTAGTGGTGCTAGGGGGGGGGGGTTGATACGTCACACTGAGGAATAAAGGAGGACTAAGAAAGATTACTAAGTCGAAGAGAGAGACAGAGTAGGAAAGTGTGATAAAGCAGGGTAAGGAAGCAGGGGATAAATAACTTGGGAAGGTCGGAGAGGAAGATAAATTAGACTACGTCGTGGGTTATACAAAGAGGCATCATAGACAGTACTGATATTTATGGCCTTTTCATCCCTCAATTGTGTACTTATATATCCATCCATTCTGCAGCTGAGTCGACTGTGGGACTACAATTCTCTAACCGGCAATCACTGGGTCAGGAGGCGAGTATTACATCATGTGGACCTCCGCGCCAGATCAGTGACGTAATTGTGTTTGTATCAATAAATATGTACTTAACATCTGATGAAACTTATTTATCTAAGAATTAATTGCTTAAAAACAGACTTATTGGGAGAATCAAAGGACATTGGTGGTGTTCTGCGTGTTGACAGAGACGAGAAGACCAGGAGGGAGTGACCGGTGTATCTGGCCGCCTCCCGGAGAGTCACGCGGTAAGAGGTAGTCCAGATGTACCATAGAGACACATACAACTGTCACCTCCGCTACACAGAGTAAAGAATTATGCGACTAAACCACACATACAACAGTGTACGTGTCACTAAACCACACATACAACAGTGTACGTGTCACTAAACCACACATACAACAGTGTACGTGTCACTAAACCACACATACAACAGTGTTCGTGTCACTAAACCACACATACAACAGTGTACGTGTCACTAAACCACACATACAACAGTCCACGTGTCACTAAACCACACATACAACAGTGTACGAGTCACTAAACCACACATACAACAGTCCACGTGTCACTAAACCACACATACAACAGTGTACGTGTCACTAAACCACACATACAACAGTCCACGTGTCACTAAACCACACATACAACAGTGTACGAGTCACTAAACCACACATACAACAGTGTACGTGTCACTAAACCACACATACAACAGTGTACGTGTCACTAAACCACACATACAACAGTGTACGTGTCACTAAACCACACATACAACAGTGTACGTGTCACTAAACCACACATACAACAGTCCACGTGTCACTAAACCACACATACAACAGTGTACGTGTCACTAAACCACACATACAACAGTCCACGTGTCACTAAACCACACATACAACAGTGTACGTGTCACTAAACCACACATACAACAGTGTTCGTGTCACTAAACCACACATACAACAGTGTACGTGTCACTAAACCACACATACAACAGTCCACGTGTCACTAAACCACACATACAACAGTGTACGAGTCACTAAACCACACATACAACAGTCCACGTGTCACTAAACCACACATACAACAGTGTACGTGTCACTAAACCACACATACAACAGTCCACGTGTCACTCATACAACAGTGTACGAGTCACTAAACCACACATACAACAGTCCACGTGTCACTAAACCACACATACAACAGTGTACGAGTCAATAAACCACACATACAACAGTGTACGTGTCACTAAACCACACATACAACAGTGTACGAGTCACTAAACCACACATACAACAGTGTACGTGTCACTAAAGCCACACATACAACAGTCCGTGTCACTAAACCACGCTGTTTCCAGTGTACGTGTCACTAAACCACACATACAACAGTCCACGTGTCACTAAACCACACATACAACAGTCCACGTGTCACTAAACCACACATACAACAGTGTACGTGTCACTAAACCATACATACAACAGTGTACGTGTCACTAAACCACACATACAACAGTGTACGTGTCACTAAACCACACATACAACAGTGTACGTGTCACTAAACCACACATACAACAGTGTACGTGTCACTAAACCACACATACAACAGTGTACGAGTCACTAAACCACACATACAACAGTCCACGTGTCACTAAACCACACATACAACAGTGTACGTGTCACTAAACCACACATACAACAGTCCGTGTCACTAAGCCACATACAACAGTCACGTGTCACCAAACCGCAGCCACAACAGTCCACGTGTCCTCGAAGCCACACACATACAACAGTCCACGTGTCACTAAGCCACATACAGCAGTGTGCGTGTCACTAAACCACACATACAACAGTGTACGTGTCACCAACCACACATACAACAGTCCGTGTCACTAAACCGCACATACAACAGTGTACGTGTCACTAAACTTCCCCGCCTGGCAGTACGTGTCCCTAAACCACACGCACAACAGTGTGCGTGTCACCTAAACCACACATACTGTGATGTACGTGTCACCCCAAACCACACACATACAACACAGTGCTCGTGTCACTAAACCACACATACAACAGTGTACGTGTCCGCTAAACCACACGCACAAAGCAGTCCGTGTCGCAAGCCACATACAACAGTGTACAGATCACTAAACCACACATACAACAGTCCACGTGTCACTAAACCACACATACAACAGTGTACGAGTCACTAAACCACACATACAACAGTGTACGTGTCACTAAACCACACATACAACAGTGTACGAGTCACTAAACCACACATACAACAGTGTACGTGTCACTAAACCACACATACAACAGTGTACGTGTCACTAAACCACACATACAACAGTCCACGTGTCACTAAACCACACATACAACAGTGTACGTGTCACTAAACCACACATACAACAGTCCACATGTCACTAAACCACACATACAACAGTGTACGAGTCAATAAACCACACATACAACAGTGTACGTGTCACTAAACCACACATACAACAGTGTACGAGTCACTAAACCACACATACAACAGTGTACGTGTCACTAAGCCACACACATACAACAGTGTACGGTCACAGGAAACCACATACAACAGTGTACAGTCAATAAATACACATGCAACAGTGTGCATTGTCACTAAACCATACAAGCAATTGGCCGTGTCATAAACCACATACAACAGTCACGTGTCACTAAAGCCACACATACCAACGGTGTACGTGTCACTAAACCACACATACAACAGTCCGTGTCTGCTAAAGCCACACATACCCAGCAGTGTACGAGTCAATAAACCACATACAACAGTCCACGTGTCACTAAACCACACATACAGCAGTGTACGTGTCACTAAACCACATACAGCAGTCACGTGTCGCACAAACCCACACATACAACAGTGTGCGTGTCACTAAACCCACACACATACAACAGTGTACGTGTCTCACTAAACCACACATACAACAGTCCGTGTCACTAAACCACACATACAACAGTCCACGTGTCACTAAACCACACATACAACAGTCCACGTGTCACTAAACCACACATACAACAGTGTACGTGTCACTAAACCATACATACAACAGTGTACGTGTCACTTTAGTCAGCCTATAATTGAAACGTTCTCATTTTCCTACCTGTAATCAAGGTGTCGTGTTAGAGGTGCAAAGGTGACACGACAATGTTTTTCGCACACACACACACACACACACACACACACACACACACACACACACACACACACACACACACTATGACCTCCGTACATCTACCATGACCCCCATAGCCCTACCATGAGCCCTATAATCTTACAGGTGTGCATTACCGGATGACAGGAGGGTAATTAACCTGCCAGCGGGTGATTACAATATTTTTATGTCCAATTATATTTTCTTCCTTCTCCTCTCCATCCTTCTTCTCCTTCCTCCCTTCCCTCCCTCCTCTTACTCCTTACCCCCTCCTCCCTTCTTGTCCACCTCTTTCACCCTCACTTCATCCTTATTATTATTATTATTATTATTATTATTATTATTATTATTATCATTGGTGGTGTTTTTTTGGGGGGTGGGAGCAAGAAAATCAAGACAACAAGTAGAAGTAGAAGTAACGAAAGAAAGAAAAGGATAATATATTGTAGAAACAGAGGAAATAAAATGAAAATGGGAATAATATATTAAACAACAGCTAAGAGATAACACAAGAGGCAGAAATAATAATAATAATAATAATAATAATAATAATAATAATAATAATAATAATAATAATAATAATAATAATAATAATAATAATAATAAAGGTGGAGGTAAGAGTGACTATAGCCTCAACGATATTAACCCTTAAAGTATGATGACATATTCCCCAGTACCATTTCAATCTACTGAAGGGGGTTTAGAGAAGACATCATACTCAAAGGGTTAAGTATCATACTCAAGGGGTTAAGACATGATACCCAAGGGGTTAAGACATCATACTCAAGGGGTTAAGGATGGCAGGTGATATGGTTATAGAAAAAAAAAGACAGGAACGTACAAGTTATATAAAGGAGAGAGAGAGAGAGAGAGAGAGAGAGAGAGATGTTAAGACAAGGGTGTGTTCAGAGTAAAATAAAGTGTGTGCGCGTGTGTGTGTGTGTTAATCCCTTCAGTACAACGTCTTAACACCTTGGGTATGATGCCTTAACTATGGAGTACTATGCCTTAACACCTTGAGTAATATGGGTTTTGAGGCTTCCCTTGCTAGTACACAGCCTCTTCACCATCAAGACTCCTGTTGTGCCTCCTCTCAGCAACACACGATAACTGAGTGCCTCGTGAGCCCAGACTAGACCAGCAGGGGATCTCGGAGTAGCAGTGGGCCCCAGAGGGACGGCACATAGGCCCACTGGCATATGGAAATGTTCTGGCGCCTACCAACCATTGCCCCGCAGCCTTTCGGATTAATCTTGGTCGGTTTAAGGCTACGTGAGTAAACTCCGAACGAAAAATCTGCAGTGGAGTCCCGAAATAGGCAGACATGCTTACAGAGCTCCAACAAGACCCCAACGGCGGTATAGGCGGAAGAGGTGACCACAATGGAAACATGGAAACCCATGCAGACGAAAGCAATGCCTGATGGACAACAGGCGACTAAGGCGAAACCCAAAAAACTGGGCTATCGGCAGTCCATTGCAACTCTCCCTCTCCCTAGTCGTTGGAGCACTTGCACCACTGGATCAGGAAATGGGAGAGCCAGGATGTGTGGTTGCAGCCTGCGCTCCTGCCTCACCACATAAATCAACTCACGCGCAGCCACCATCCAGCTCATCATACCTCAAATCATCATCAAAACCCCTATACCCCTAAGAGTCCTATGGCGACAGACGAATAGCGACGGGGATAGGCAGAGATGACTGCCACGAGTAACTAGTCACAACTCTGCTCACCCCACATGGGGAGGGGGCTAGAAAGATGCCCTAAACATAGAATGCCAAAAGAACCAGCCTGACCGGACAACCTCACCCAGTAAGGTCATCTTTACGTGGTCGAAAACACAATCATAATCACAGATCCAAACAAAAAAATCTATACAACCTTTTATGGTCGCTGCATGGAATGCCATGACCCTTTTGGATACTGGCAGAAATGAGAGTCCTGAAAGAAGAACTGCCCTTGTGGCGAAAGAGCTGGCTAGGTATAACATCGACATAGCAGCCAATAGCGAGTCCCGGCTCTCAGATGAGGTTCAACTCACAGAACGGGAGTCTGGCTATACCTTTTTCTGTAAGGGTAAGCCTGATGTGGAGAGAAACCGCATTTATGGATTGGCTTTGCCATCCGCCAACGAATCCTACACAGGCTAACTAAAATGCCCATTGGGATTAACGAGCGCCTCATGACGCTCCGAGCTCCATTGAATCACTCACGTCATGCCTTTTTCATCAGTACATATGCCCCAACACTGGATGCAAAGGATGACATCAAGGAGACCTTTTGACGCCGACATCGACAGAGTGCTAACCTCTATCCCCAGAGAAGATAAGGCTGTGCTCCATGGTGACTTCAATGCCAGAGTTGGCAGAGATGCTGACATTTAGCAGGGAACCATAGGGAGAAATGGACTAGGCAAGTGTAATCCCAACGGCCTACTCCTCCTCAACAAGTGTGCTGCACACAACCTCACAATCACCAATACCTTGTTTAGGCAGGCCAACAAGTTCAAGGGTTCGTGGCAACACCCACGATCCAAACACTGGCATCTCATTGACAACATCATTGTCAGTGAAAGATATCGCCTAGCTGTCCTCATCACCCGAGTCATGCGTGGCTCAGACCACTGTGACACTGATCTTTGACTCGTCAGAGCCAAGCTATCACTTCACGTCGCCCCAAAACGGCGAACGCAGCAAGCCTCCAGAAGAGGTTTTTAACACTAAGCATCTGGAGGATCCAGCGGTAGCACATGCTTTCAAAGAGCAGCTCGAACTTGGGCTGATAAAAAACAACCCAACAACAAACAAGCCAAACCCCAGTGCCGAATGGGATATTCTCGACACTGTCATGACAAAAACCTGCAGAGAGACCCTCAGCCAAATTGAAAGAATACACCAGGACTGGTTTGATGAAAATGCACTGGTTGATGGTAAACGTGATGCTTTAAGTGACTGGCAGAGCAATCCTCAGTCTCGAATCAAAGCTGATACCTTCTGCAAGAAGAAAGTGATGGCCCAGTGCTAACTTTGCAATCTAAAGAACGATTGGTTTAAAAATAAAGCATGTAAAAAACAAAAAAATGCAGATCAGCACAAGATGCGAGAATTTTTCAATTCCACTGAAATATTTTATGGGTCTATCACTCATGGCACAGCCCCCCTGCACTCATCCGATGGTAACTCCCTAATTTAAACGATGAAGGCATCCTTCAATGCTGGAAAGACCACTACCATTCACTGCTCAACCAAAACACCGATGTGGATATCCTGACTACCCAGCAGGTCCCTCAGCATCCAGAGCTGAGCCACCTCAGCTATCCTCCATCCTTGGATGAGGTAGCTACTGCCATCAAACAGATGAAAAATAACAAAGCCTCAGGGCCTGATGGAATCCCAGCCGAGGTGTATAAAGCAGGAGGACCTCTGCTTACCTGCCGTCTCCACTCTCTCCTGGAGAATATATGGCAAACGGAGGAAATCCCCCAACCTCTCAAAGATGCCTCCATCATCAATGTTTATAAGAACAGTGGAGACCGGTCAGACTGTGGCAACTACCACGGGATCTCGCTGCTGTCGGTAGCTGGCAAGATTATCGCCCAAGTTCTTCTAATCAGACTTCTTCCTCAGGCGGAAAACTTCCTCCCAGAATCTCAATGTGGTTTTAGACCATCACGTGGCACCACTGACATGATCTTTGTTGCCCGTCAGATACAGGAAAAGTGCAGAGAACAGCGTCGTGACCTGTAACTGGCTTTCATCGACCTAACCAAGGCCTTCGACTCGGTCAACTGGGAAGCCCTCTGATGGACTTTCAGCCGCTTTGGCTGCCCACCAAAATTCATCGCCATTGTGAGGCAACTCCACGATGGGATGAGCGGCATTGTCCTGCACAATGGCACCCAGTCTGAGTTTTTCCTCATCCAAACGGAGATTAAACAAGGGTGTGTACTGGCACCAATTCTCTTTTCCATTTTCTTGGCTGCCTTCCTTACTTGTGCCAGGCCAATTTAGCAAGCGGGGTGGACATCGAGTACCGGATGAAGAGTGTTTTCAACATTAGACGACTCCAGGCAGGATCAAAGGTGTCAGCAGCTTCCATTACCCAACTTCAGTATGCAGACGACCTCACCCCTGTCGCTCACACTGAACGCGACTTACAGAAGATCCTGAACACCTAAGCATATGCGTATGCATACTTCGGCCTTGAGGTTAATGTACGTAAGACTCAGGTTCTCTTTCAGCCGACCCCTGGTTCAGACACACCTTCACCATCCATCCAGCTTAACGGTACTACCCTCTCTTATGTTACCCACTTTCGGTATCTCGGTTCCCACCTGTCCACCACTGCGGACAACGATGAAGAGAATCAACATCGGATCAGATGTGCATCTCAAGCCTTTGGCAGACTCCGAATCCATGTCTTCAAGTGTAGGGAACTGAAATTATCTACAAAGTTACACGTATATCAAGCAGTGGTCCTTCCCACCCTGCTATATGGCAGCGAGACATGGGTCACATACAGGAGACACCACAAGGAACTTGAAAACTTTCACCAATGTAGTCTACGTTCCGTCCTCCGAGTTCGCTGGGATGACACCAACTGTAGGGGCATCGAGGCTACCATTATCCATGAACATCTACGCTGGACTGGCCATGTTACCCGCATGGACGACAGTATACTGCCAAAGTTAGCTACTTTATAGTCACCTAACTAATAGTAAACTTAACGCTGACGGGTAACTGAAAACATAAGGATAGTCTTAAGACTTTACCTGAAAAAGTGTCAAATCGACCCCCTCACCTGGGAGACGATTACTCCACACTGTAACGCTTGGAGGATCACCACACACTGCATTACAAGGCAGACAAGCGCCAACGCCGGAAAGACGCTGCCGCCGCCCCTCCCACACTAGATGTAGCCCCCCACATGTGCAACATCTGTGAACGACCTGCCGGTCCCGTATTGGCCTATTTAGTCACCTCAGAACTCACCAACATAGGTGACATCCTTAATAACTCATACCATTGTATCACAGCTGGATGATCGCCATACTCAATTCAGAGTGACAGCAAAGTAATAGTAGTGTGTGTGTGTGTGTGTGTGTGTGTGTGTGTGTGTGTGTGTGTGTGTGTGTGTGTGTGTGTGTAATAATAATAATAATAATAATAATAATAATAATAATAAACGGTTTATTAATAGAGTTGCAGCCGGTGGCTGAAAATATACAGATTTACATTTGATTTAGACATAATGATATAATATGCGTTGAATACATTTACAGGGCTGTACAGTACATAAATCAGGAGTTGTTTATTATTTTAACAATAGATGGGATGGTGCTATTCTTATATCTATCGGTGCGGGCTCTTATGGGCTGAATTTTGTTGTAGTGGCAGACTGCGTAAGGTGGGCGTGGGTAGAGTTGTTGGGCAGAGTTGAGAGAAGACGACCAGGCTGGTGACGCATACGTTAATTTGGGGAGAATAAATGCGTTGTAGATAGTCCTCAGCTTTGGCGTGGGTGCCCCAAGTGACCTGAGTCGTCGTAGCATGTAGAGTCGGTACGAGGCTGCCTTGATTGTGTTGTTTACATGAGCCTTCCAGTCCAGTTTGTGGTCTGTAGTTACACCCAGGAGTTTGGCAGACTGCACTAACTGGAAAGGATGGGCACCCACTGTAACTGCTGGAACTTGCACTGGAGTGGTGGCGGTATTGATGTGCATGACTACGGTTTTGGTGTGGTTGATGGTGACCTTGTTCTCCGTGGTCCAAGCCTGTAGCCTGTCCAGGGTGCCTTGTAGCGATGAGTAGTCTGGTGCGGTGTTGTCCACTGTAACCCCCACAGTGCAGTCATCCATGTACTTCCACCTGTGAGGAGTGTCCGATAGAGCGTCATTGATCAGGATGATCAGGATGTGTGTGATCAGGATGTGTGTGTGTGTGTATCAGGTAAGTCGAACTAACAAAAAAAAATTATATATATATATATATATATATATATATATATATATATATATATATATATATATATATATATATACAGAAAGTATTAAATTAGTTGTAGATAAATCAGAAAACTTTTAGGTACTAACTACAGTTTTTATAGGTGCTGCGAGAACTACGTCAACAATATATAATGTTATCAGGCGTGTGTAATAATGTTTATAGAGGGCAGGTGAGGGGAGAGGGACGAGAGTGAGTGGTGTGGAGAGGGGTGGAAATTTGCTGCATAATGGTAATAGAAAATGGACGGAGATGGAATTATGGTAAATAATGGTAATAGTAAAAGAAGAAAAGTGCAGTTGTGGTAAAAAAAAAAAATCGGCAGGCAGGGAGAGAGGCAGGAAAGGAAGGTAGGGGTGGGTGGAGACTTGACATAGTCGCATAGAGGTGGTGATTACAAGTCAGCGATTTTCTTTCCACACCACAAATTATAATTGTCTTTTTTTTTTTAGTTTAATTATGAGGCAGGACGCAGCTTGCCCTTCCCCCCTGCATAGTTTTTTTTGTCCACGACTGTACATATATGGTGAATAAGAACAATAGAAAAGGGAGACAGATTCAACGTCCTAATGGTACAAATCCTATCATGAAAGGTTAATCAACTTGTATATATATAGAGAGAATGTACACGAATATGAACGAATGAATCAGGAAGTACACGAATATGAACGAGTGAATCAGGAAGTACACGGATATGAACGAATGAATCAGGAAGTACACGAATATGAACGAATGAATCAAGAAGTACACGAATATGAACGAGTGAATCAGAAAGTACACGGATATGAACGAATGAATAAGGAAGTACACGGATATGAACGAATGAATCAGGAAGTACACGGATATGAACGAATGAATCAGAAAGTACACGAATATGAACGAATGAATCAGGAAGTACACGAATATGAACGAGTGAATCAGAAAGTACACGAATATGAACGAATGAATCAGGAAGTACACGAATATGAACGAGTGAATCAGAAAGTACACGGATATGAACGAATTAATCAGGAAGTACACGAATATGAACGAGTGAATCAGAAAGTACACGGATATGAACGAATGAATCAGGAAGTACACGAATATGAACGAGTGAATCAGAAAGTACACGGATATGAACGAATGAATCAGGAAGTACACGAATATAATGAATAGTGAATGTGAACCCAAGCGAAGAAAATAAACAGTGAAAGAAGATAGAATGGAAAGAAATAGTGAGAGAGAGAGACAGAGAGAGAGAGAGAATAAGGTCTGTTCAGGTGATACCAATATGCTGAGAAAATTGGAAGTGAATGAATGATAAATAAGGGAAAAAGAAAGACGAAGGAGAGGAAAGAAAGGGGAGGGGTAGAGGACGCATGAGAAGTGAAAGGAATGGGATGGAACAGTGGTGAGAGACAGGAGGAAGACGAGGGATAGGTTAAAGGGGGAGGAAGGAGGAGATACAGGATAATAAGCAGTGAGTAGGAAGGGATCAGGTGGGAGTGCAGTGAGGGAGCGAGGGAGGAGAGTGGTGGTGAAGGGAGAGAAGAGGGAGAGAGGGAGTAATAGTGGTGAAGGAGGGAGAGAGGGAGGGTAGTGGTGGTGAAGGGAGGAGGAGAGGAGGGTGAGTGAGTGGGAGGGAGAGAGGAGGGTAGTGAGTGGTGAAGGGGAAGGAGAGGGAGGGTAGTGAGTGGTGAAGGGAGAGGAGGGAGGGAGGGAGTAGTGAGTGGTGAGGGTGAAAGGAGAGAGGGAGGGTGGTGAGTGGTGAAGGGAGGGAGGAGAGGGAGGGCAGTGAGTGGTGAAGGGAGGGAGAGAGAGGAGGGAGGAGGGAGGGGAGTGGAGTGGTGAAGGGAGGGTAGTGAGTGGTGAAGGAGGTGGTGAGTGGTGAAGGGAGGGAGAGAGGGAGGGTAGTGAGTGGTGAAGGGAGGAAGAGAGGGAGGGTAGTGAGTAGTGAAGGACCGTTGGTGAGGCAGTAAGGGAGAAAGCAAGAGATATAGGGAGGGTGTGGGTGAAAGAGAGAGCGGTTGTGAAAGAGGTAGTGAGGGGGAAGGAGGTGGATGGTGAGGGGAAGGAAAGAGAGATGAGGGGAAAGGAGGAAGAAGATGAGGTGAGGTGAAGAAAAGGGAGGTGAGGTGAGGTGAAGGGAGGTGAAGTGAGGAAAAAGAGGGAGGGGAACACTGTGTTTACTAACGAGTGTCAGTTACATGTGTGTGTGGACACTGACTCACTACCTATGTGAGGTCTGACTGGCACTATGGTTGACTGGCACTGTAGCTGACTGGCATTATGGTTAACTGACACTATAGCTGACTGGGACTATGGTTGAGTGGCACTATGGCTAACTGGCACTTTGGCTGACTGGCACTATAGCTGACTGGCACTATGGTTGACTGGCACTATGGCTGACTGGCACTATGGCTAACTGGCACTTTGGCTGACTGGCACTATGGTTGACTGGCACTATGTCTGACTGGCACTATGGCTAACTGGCACTTTGGCTGACTGGCACTATAGCTGACTAGCACTATGGTTGACTCTTATGTCTGACTGGTACTATAGTTACTACGGCTGACTAGCACTGGCACTACAGCCCCACTAGCACTGTGGTTGACTGGCACTATACTAGCACTATGGTTGACCTTTTCAGTTGACTGGCACTGTGGTTGTTTGGCACTATGGCTATCCTGGCACTCTGGCTGACTGGCACTATAGCTGACTGGCACTATGGTTGACTAGCACTACGGTTGACTGGCACTGTGGTTGTTTGGCACTGTGGTTGACTGGCACTATAGCTGGCTGGCACTATGGTTGACTTGCTGTGGTTGGCTACTGTGGTTGATTGGCACTATGGTTGACTGGCACTGTGGTTGATTGCACTGTGGTTGTGACTGGCACTATGGTTGACTGGCACTATGGTTGACTGGCACTGTGGCTGTTACACTGTGATTGACTGGCACTGTGGTTGACTGGCACTGTGGTTGATTGGCACTGTGGTTGACTGGCACTATGGTTGATTAACTGTGATTGACTGGCACTGTGGTTGACTGGCACTGTGGTTGATTGGCACTGTGGTTGACTGGCACTGGCACTGTGATTGACTGGCACTGTAGTTGACTGGCACTGTGGTTGACGTTGACTAGCACTGTGGTTGATTGGCACTGTGGTTGACTGGCACTGTGGTTGAGCTGTGGTTGACTGGCACTATGGTTGATTGGCACTGTGATTGACTGGCACTGTGGTTGACTGGCACTGTGGTTGATTGGCACTGTGGTTGACTGGCACTGTGGTTGATTGGCACTGTGGTTGACTGGCACTATGGCTGACTGGCACTATGGATGACTGGCACTGTGGTTTACTGGCACAATGTATGATTTACACTGTGATTGACTGGTACTATAACTGACTAGCATTATAAATGACTCGCAGTATGGCTGACTCATAGTATGGCTGATTCGTAGTATGGCTGACTCATAGTATGGCTGATTCGTAGTATGGCTGACTCATAGCATGGCTGATTCGTAGTATGGCTGACTCATTGTATGGCTGATTCGTAGTATGGCTGACTCATAGTATGGCTGATTCGTAGTATGGCTGACTCATAGTATGGCTGATTCGTAGTATGGCTGACTCATAGTATGGCTGATTCGTAGTATGGCTGACTCATAGTATGGCTGATTCGTAGTATGGCTGACTCGTACTAAAACTGACTGGCAGTATGGTAGTTAGGGTCTGGGTGGGGGTTGACTGTGCATGACTGGTGGAGATTTGCTGTCTCTTTTGAAACACAGGTTATGATCGTACTGAAGACAGGGTGGTCGTGATGAAGACAGGGTGGTCGTGATGAAGACAGGATGAAGGAACTGAAGACAGGGGGGTCGTGATGAAGACAGGATGAAGGAACTGAAGACATGGGGGTCGTGATGAATACAGACTTGTCGTACTGAAGACAGGGTGGTCGTACTGAAGGCGGAGTGGTCGTGATGAAGACGGGGGTGGTCGTGATGAAGGCAGGGTGGTCGTACTAAAGACTGGGGGGTCGTGATGAAAACAGGGTGGTCGCGATGAAGACAGGATGGTTGTACTGAGGACAGGGTGGTCGTGAAGACAGGGTTGGCCGTGATGAAAATAGGGTGGTCGTCATGAAGACAGGGTGGTGTTGGGGAGGAGTTGCTGGGGAGGAGGTGATGGGGAGGAGTTGCTGGGGAGGAGTTGCTGGAGAGGAGTTATTGGGGAGGAGTTACTGGGGAGGGATTTCTGGGGAGGAATTACTGGGGAGGAATTACCGGGGAGGAGTTATTGGGGAGAAGTTGCTGGGGAGGAGTTGCTGGGGAGGAGTTGCTGGGGAGGAGTTATTGGGGAGGAGTTACTGGGGAGGACATCTCACGCGCCAGCCATCACTGTGGTATTGTTCAACCCTCATCAAGGTTTATGGCCGCCCAAGACTCTCTGTGTTTACCCACGTGTCTGAGAGCCTGGACCAACTGACGGACACGGACCGGGAAGGGGGGGGACGCGAATCACCGACACACCTCGTGGGAGACATGCCCACGGACACACCTGGTGGGAGAAATGGACCACGGAGACACCTAGTGGGAGACACGCCCACGGGCACACCTGGTGGGGAACATAGACCCACGGACACACCTAAAGTTGGACGTAGACACGGACACACCATCATCTCCCCAGTGGCCAAAACAAATGAGTATCCTGAAGCAAGATGAACGTGCCGCTACACCTGTCTTACCTGCCCACAACACAAATTAACCTCCTAGATTCCCCATTACAGGTAGGTTGGAGGAAGCACTAAGGCCCAGGTCCTGCGTGCCCCGTGTGTCATAAAGGGCAGGTAACTGGGTGAAGGCCTCGTGCTGAGGACCTCATCATCCTAAATCAAATACCTGGATATCTCCGATCAAGGTGCAGTCAGCCCAGAGGGAAACAAAACACCACCAAGTATTGTATATTTGTGTTAAAACGAATACAAAAATGACACAAAAAAACGGGAAGAAAGTTGTATATGTTTGTTTGTTTTTTTCACTTGCTGTCAAATATTACTCTGGTAGAGAGACTCACACTTCGTTCAACTGACGATACATATTGATGTGGAGTTTCGTCGAAATGTTTGGACTGATACAAGAGTTATGTTGTGGAGAGTGAATAGTTTATGAACCATCTGACACCCAGACAGACAGCCAGACAAACAAGACACCCAGACAAACAAGACACTCAGACAAACAACCATATACCTAGACACACGACAGATCCAGACGACAAAGAGTTGATTTTTCACACCGGCTGCCAAAAAAACCACATCGATAAGACAGAGGACTTTGCACCTTTCCTTTATTATTTCATGCATCTGTAAACCACACTCTTTCACAGGTAAGAGGAAGTGAGGTGAAAAATCGTCCTGAAAACAAGATGAAGGATGTGTAATAGTTGGTTCTGGACCATTAAAGACACACAAGAACCATGGATAATGATACACTGTAAACATTCAAACTGCGAGTCGTGACAGCTGGCCACAAATCTAAGCTACAGTAAAGATTAATATAAATGTCAGCCTAGAAACTATGTGGTGAGGAGAAGCAACATGGCGAAGAGTATTTTGCTAAAGGAGAAAAGATAATGAAGTAACTGATTGTATAGGAAAAGAGAATGTAGTGGAAGGAACAAATACACGAATGGATGAGTGGACGCAGACCAACAGATGACTATGGGAACACCAAAACCAAACGTAGACTGTGTGCATCCTCTTAAGCAACTGCGCACATAAAGCCAAAGAGTAGAGAAGAATACAGCTCTTAACTTCTTCCTGGGGTAAAGTATGTTGGTATGTATATAAGATAGAAGGTTAATAGAGGTCAAGTTAAAGGTTATTTCACTTAACAAGAGAACTGTGTAGGTTATGAGCATGGTGTGATGGTCAAGAGGGAGGAGAGTTAAGTACAGTTATAGAGTTATAGTACAGTTTAAAACTCTAAACAAAAATAAATATCTGTACACGAGAAATATAACTATTTCCAGGTACAGAAATTTCCTTGTGGCAAACATCCGTGCCCTGGGAACGAACGAGGGGCCCTAAGGACGGAATGCGAGCACTGTATTCACTCGGCCACAACTATATCCCATTTCCATATGATTTCCATGTAAAATAACACCACCTGTACGCTAATGAACAAGATTACAGACTACCCATGTACTAAGTCTACAACGATGTGAAATAAAATGAATAACAAAACCCAATAAAGTAGAAACACAAATAAGAACCGCGTTAAGGTTCTTGCAGGTTCTCAACAGTATTTCCACTGCAGCGAGAAATTATGAATTCACACGAGAATATAAAGATAAATCATTCATGCCAGGAGGACTTGATCACGTCTCCAGCTCACAAACTTTCAGAACAAAATAGAGAGAAAAGGTTTGGAAAAAAAGTTAAATTATGTAAAGAATTTTTGGCTGGGGGCTGTGGAGGGGGGGTTCCTCATGCCTGGTTGTGATGTGGTGCAACCAGTAGATGGAAATAAATGTCTTCTAGTAGGATAAAGAGATATGGTAAATATCTCCTAGTTAGAACTGGTAGACTGGTAGGTGCATGTTAGTGGTGCTGGTAGGCTGGTAGATGTATGTTAGTGGTGCTGGTAGGCTGGTAGGTGCATGTTTGTGGTACTGGTAGGCTGGTAGATGTATGTTAGTGGTACTGGTAGACTGGTAGATGTATGTTAGTGGTACTGGTAGACTGGTAGATGTATGTTAGTGGTACTGGTAGATGTATGTTAGTGGTACTGGTAGATGTATGTTAGTGGTGCTGGTAGACTGGTAGGTGCATGTTAGTGGTGCTGGTAGGCTGGTAGATGTATGTTAGTGGTACTGGTAGGGCTAGTGTATATATGTTGATGGTACTGGTAGATGTGGTAGGTACTGAGTAGACTGGTGGAGTATGTGGTGCTTCTGGTAGACTGAGTAGATGTATGTTAAAGTGGTACTGGTAGACTGGTAGATGTATGACAGGGTTAAACCGTAGAATAGTTATACGTCTTGAAAGGAGGGAGTAAAGGAAAGGTGGGTGGAGTGTGTGTGTGTGTGTGTGTGTGTGTGTGTGTGTGTGTGTGTGTGTGTGTGTGTGTGTGTGTGTGTGTGGTTTTAATAAGTCTCTGTGGTTTAATAATAATGTCTGTGGTTTAATGGCATGTCTATGGTTTAATGGCGTATGTCTGTGGTTTAATGGCATGTCTATGGTTTAATGGCGTATGTCTGTGGTTTAATGGCGTGTGTCTCTCCGAGAGAGAGAGTCAATTAATACACACCTGTAATATAGTTTTAAGCAGTTGTAGTATATTTTAAACACCTGTCGTGTACTGTTAGGCCACCTGTCGTGTATCTTTAAGCACCTTTCGTGTAGTTTAAGCACCAGTCGTGTTGTTTAACACCTGTCGAGTAGTTTAATCACCTGTCGTGTAGTTGAAGCACCTGTCGTGTAGTTGAAGCACCTGTCGTGTAGTTTAAACACCCGTCGTGTAGTTTAAGCACCTGTCGTGTAGTTTAAGCACCTGTCTTGTAGTTTAAACACCTGCCGTGTAGTTTAAACACTTGTCGTGTAGTTGAAGCACCTGTCGTGTAGTTTAAACACCCGTAGTGTAGTTTAAGCACCTGTCGTGTAATTTAACCACCTGTCGTGTAGTTGAAGCACCTGTCGTGTAGTTTAAACACCCGTCGTGTAGTTTAAGCACCTGTCGTGTAGTTTAAGCACCTGTCTTGTAGTTTAAACACCTGTCGTGTAGTTTAAACACTTGTCGTGTAGTTTAAACACCCGTCGTGTAGTTTAAACACCCGTAGTGTAGTTTAAGCACCTGTCGTGTAATTTAACCACCTGTCGTGTAGTTGAAGCACCTGTCGTGTAATTCGTAATACTATGATCTACGCCGCTGCTGGGTCCACCAATGAAGTCATCAGGGGGAGGAAGAACGGGGAGGTAAACTATTAAACGGCATCTCACAAAACGACCTTCACACATCGGCCACAATAGCTACATAATAGTAAGAATTGGGTGTTTCTCTTTCACCTAAAGACTTGTTGATGAACGGAATAAGCTGCCGGGTTGTGTAGGTGACAGTAATTCCTTAAAAAGTGTTTTACAAATGGGATATAATTAACTTTTAAAAGCTATGAGTGTAGACATGGGGAAAATATTAGAATAGTGCGAGTAGGGGTGTCGGTACAGGTGTGTCGGTACAGGTGTGTCGGTACAGGTGTGTCGGTACAGGTGTGTCGGTACAGGTGTGTCGTACGGGTGTGTCGGTGCAGGTGTGTCGGTACAGGTGTGTTGGTACAAGTGGGTCGGTACAAGTGTGTCGGTATAGGTGTGTCGGTACAGGTGTGTCAGTACAGGTGTGTCGTACAGGTGTGTCAGTACAGGTGTGTCGTACAGGTGTGTCGGTACAGGTGTGTACAGGTGTGTCAGTCAGTACAGGTGTGTGTACAGGTGTGTCGGTACAGGTGTTCGAGTGTTTCAGTACAGGTGTGTCAGTACAGGTGTGTTGGTACAAGTGGGTCGGTACAAGTGTGTCCAGTACAGGTGTGTTGGTACAGGTGTGTTGGTACAGGTGTGTCGGTACAGGTGTGTCGGTACAGGTGTGTCGTATGTGTGTCGTACAGTGTGTCGTATAGGTGAGTCGGTACAGGTGTGTCGGTACAGGTGTGTTGGTACAAGTGGGTCGGTACAAGTGTGTCAGTACAAGTGTGTCGGCACAGGTGTGTCGGTACAGGTGTGTCGGTACAGGTGTGTCTTACTGTTGCTTCTGACAAGTGTTTAAATCCTTTTCTTTTAACTATAGACGCAAAATAATATATGATCTCCACTAATTACACCTTTCGTCTTCACCTGATATATTCTCATAAATTAAACCTATTACCTGTTTTATCCTGTACCCCATAGTTCTAGGTCTTTAAAATGGTCTATAATCTTATTTGGATCACCTTGGATATAGTGGTTGTGTTCGTTGTTGTTTTAGACCATCAGTAGTTCTCACGGGTTAACACTATGTCGATTGCCACTCATTAATTCAAGTGAAAGTCGGTTCCATATACCTGACGGGTCGTTTGGGTTTAACCCTCGAAAAATGACAAAATGCTTGGGTAACGTAGAGAGTAATGTGACCAGCAGTGCACTCGACAACCTTCGCTTCCCTCATTGTAAAGTTAGGTACCCAGCTACCCAGGCACAAACCAACGACTCTTTGTGCAGGAGGCGAGTTCTATAGCCACTCGGCCACCTCACAATTTCATTTAGTTGGAAAAAAAAAAAGAAGAAAAATTGAATCACCATTGTAATAGCCCCTGTCTCATCAACAGAAAGGTTATATAAATGGGTTAATTACATATGATTTATATACTGATTCATCCCCTGTAACTTTCCACTGGCTATGAGTTGTCATGTTGTTCACGTGATTGGTAGCTTCCTTGGGGTGCGCACAGTGACTGCTTGGGTCAGCATGGAAAAGCCGGCACCCAAGAGGTCAGTCCCACTCAAAACCTCACATCAGAAGGACGTGATTAAACGGTCTATTTAAATAGCCCCGTCCTTCTCTTCACACTTATAAATAGTGGAAGTTACGGTTGATATACACTCGGGAATTGTACAAACAACAGTTCCTCAATAAAAGGAGAAACAGACAATTGGGTTTCGCTACTAAAACCCAATATAATATAAACGTTCCAGCCTATAGACATAGGCCTGGTTCATAGGTGGCAGTGGTGGGATACTATTACTCTCTATTGGAGTCGACTCTCACGCACAATGCTATCCTTATCCACATACCTATGCTAGGGCAGGATAAGTTTAATGCATGGCATTTAGAACCCTTCCCTTGGTTTGTTAATGACACACTGTATGCTTTGGATAGGCCTAAAGAACTTTTGCTTGTAGATGAAAAATATTCTTTATTAGCATTAGATGATCCTAGGGTACTATCGAGGTGTAAGTCGTCATATCTATACTTACACGGATGTCCAGCCTATGTTTTCGCATTTATTCCTGCTGCAGAAGGGATATGTGAATTGGCGGTCCTACAAACTAATGTACACACAGCGCTTACGCAATGCAGCTATAGGCCAGTTAGTGTTAAAACTGTGTTTCACGCTCATCTCCATAATATGCAATACTTTTTCTTTCCTAATGACACTACTGTTATTTTAAAATGCCGCGATGGTGGTAAGCAGTTAGTTGTGAAAGGTCATTACAAGGCTCGGGATTACTGTGAAGTAACTTGTAGTTCATTACGGACCTTGCCTACTCATCAGCATTTTGCTTTGAATTTAAATCGCACTTCTGATTTAATTCCCTTGTTTCCTGTTATGAACTTTATTGTTGGTGACCTTCAGATTGTTTCAGAGAAATTAAAAGTTATTTCCAACTTGAAAGAATCCCAATTTGCTGATTTGAGTAATAATCTGCCATTTTATTTTTCACATGAATTTGCAATACCAAGTCTAACAATTCCCATAATTGTGTTAATTCTGGCAGTTATGTTTCTGTTTTGTTATTATAAGTCAGTGTCATTCAAGTTGACAATTGTTCACAACATACTAACCCGTAAGACACTTAAGTCTAGAACCCCTGTAGTTGATGAAAACCCTACGGTTTCAGAATCCCCAGCTTAGTGTTTACATATATGTTTGTAACATGGTTAGGTTTATGTATAGGATGTAGTCTGCGAGTTTATTTAGTCCTCGTGGAGCTTGGAAGGTAGGTGGCCGAGCGATGTAATAGCCCCTGTCTCATCAACAGAAAGATTATATAAATGGGTTAATTACATTTGATTTATATACTGATTCATCCCCTGTAACTTTCCACTGGCTATGAGTTGTCATGTTGTTCACGTGATTGGTAGCTTCCTTGGGGTGCGCCCAGTGACTGCTTGGGTCAGCATGGAAAAGCCGGCACCCAAGAGGTCAGTCCCACTCAAACTCTCATATCAGAAGGACGTGATTAAACGGTCTATTTACATAGCACCCGTCCTTCTCTTCACACTCATAAATAGTGAAAGTTACGGTTGATATACACTCGGGATTTGTACAAACAACAGTTCCTCAATACAAGGAGAAACTGACAATTGGGTTTCGCTCCTAAAACCCAATACAGTATAATATAAACGTTCCAGCCTACAGATATAGGCCTGGTTCACCATCACCACATTTAAAACATATTGTCAACACCACACTCAACACTACCACAGCCATCAACACCACACTCAACACTACCACAGCCATCAACACCACAATCCTGAAATATTAACCACATTATCTACAAAGTGTCAGCCTCGCTTGTTAATGGCGTCAACACAACAACCATCACCATTACCGTCACCATAACGCTGAAAAAACTGTTCACTTGTTTTCATTACCCATTGGTAGCGAGCATGATTTACCCCCCCTTCGGTTTGTGTGTATCGGTGTCTGTCGGTCTGTGTACTCGTATTTCTGCGTGTCTGTCTGTCTGTCTGTCAGTGCTTTTTTATCTATTAGTCTGTACAATTATTACTCGCAGTCATAACATTATAATCAAGTGGTTATAATCCCCTTCAAGTTCTGCCTCAGTAGTAACAAGTTCGGATCACCTGAAGAATTCCCACCATAGTCTAATCTGTCATGGAAGCCACACATCCACAACACTGCGAAAGCTGCCTCCCGAAAGCTGGGAATGTTGTACAGATGCCGTAGCTACTTCACTCCTGAGCAGTTGCTTCAATTTTTTAAGGGATTCATTCATCCTAACTTGGAGTACTGCTCTCATATCTGGGGTGGCTCTTCTTCTGTCCAACTGTTAGATAGGGTGGAATCAAAGGCATTTCGTCTTATTAACTCTCCTCCTTTAGTCAATAATCTCTCTTAATTTTCTTTTCGCCGCAATATTGCTTCACTCTCTCTCTTTTCCAGGTACTTTAACGGGCAATGTTCGGTGGATTTGGCATCCTATGTACCGCCGGCAAGGCCGTGGGCTCGTAACACACGTCTTGCCCGCGGTGCCCACCGCGTCTGTGTGGATGTCGGTTACACTAGAATAACCCATTATAGTACATCCTTCTTTCCTCACACAGCTAAACTGTGGAATGTTCTGCCTCCTTCTGTGTTTCCATACTCATACAATTTGTCTCACTTCAAAAAGATGGTTTTCCGGCATCTTGGTGGTGTAGATTAATATTGGCTTTTTCTCTTATAATCTTTATTTATTGTTTTATTTTCGCCCCCAGGCCCCGTTTGAGACGATGACATGTGCCCGGATGGGTTATTCACCCATAGAAAAACCCAACCTAGCCTCGTCCCTCTTTAGGTAAAATTAGCTGGGGTGGGGATTCTTCAGGTGATGCCCAAGTTCTTTAAGGTCATCAGCTTGGAGGAAACGTGTCCTGGGTGAGGAAGACAGGAAGTATGAGGTGAGGAGCTCTTGAGTGTGTGTCCGAGTGTTTTGTGTAATTTTTGACAGATCTCTTAAATATCGACAGAGACTAAAGGAATGAAAACCTATCAAACATCATGAGAGAGAGAGAGAGTAAGAGAAAGAATGAAAGAATAAGAGCGAGAGAGAATGAGAATGAGACACCAAAATAGAGAGAGAGAGAGAGAGAGAGAGAGAGAGAGAGAGAGAGAGAGAGAGAGAGAGAGAGAGAGAGAGAGAGAGAGAGAGAGAGAGAGAGAGAAAAAATAGAGAGAATGAGACATCGGAAATACGTCCCTTGGTCCAGCCTATGTCGTAACCCTCTGTGTCCCTCCCAACATCTACTGTACTGAGGTAGTCGGTCAAGTAGCGGCTCAGCTCACAGTAACGGCGATGACGTGTGAAACAAAATTAATAATAATAAATAAAAATAAAAAACAATAAAAAACAATAAATAAATGAATAGAAAAAAAATAAAGAAACAATAAAAAATAAACAAAATAAAATAAAAATACAAGAAACAAAATTATAGACAAGAAAGAAAAAAGGAAGTCAGGAAAAAAGAAAAAGAATGACAATTGGGTGATTTTCCGTAACTTTTGTAATTCCTGGAAAATTAATAAATTGTATAAATTCTGGATCACCTGAAGATTCGTTTTCTGATATTTTCAAACCAAACCGAACCAAACCAAACCAAACCTAACCTAACCTAACCTAACCTAACCTAACCGAACCGAACCGAACCGAACCGAACCGAACCGAACCGAATCTAAAATTCTGTATAAAAAATGGCGTCGTGATTGATTAATATACGAAGGTAAATCTGTCAAAAAAATCGTGAATAATGCCGTGAAAAAAAGGGTCGGAGTAGGTCACTAGTCATCAATTCAAGTCATTAATCCAGGTCATCCACCATCAATCATACACGAAGAAGCCAACCTAACTTAACCACACAATTCATCGTCAATATTAAACTCAATTCTCTGCTAAATAAATGCCAATTAATCGCTATCATGGTCCGATAACTATGGGAGGATCAGGTGAAGAATAGGCATCCCCTCCCTAGTAGTTTATTTCACCTAATGTTTAAACACTATAACACTACCTGGAGGGGGGAGGGGGAGGGTAAGTTATGTTATGTTATGTTATCTTATGTTCTGTTATGTTTTGTGAGGTTAGGTTAGGTTAGGTTAGGTTAGGTTACGTTTGGTTAGGTTAGGTTAGCGTATTTAATCATCTGACGAAATAAGCCTGGTTGTCTAATATTCACGTGGTCACATATAAATAACTTCCTATAGCACAAAGTTATATATAACATATATATCACATCATACTAAACACACTTAACAAAACTCAATTTATAATTTTTTACGTCATGTATAACCGTTCACGAGGTACAGGCTACAAAAGTGTCAATACAAAACACATTAATTTCTCATTTATCACAGAACAACCGACACTTTTATTAGTTTTTTTTTATTAAATGTTTAACTTTTTTTTTTATAAACTTACATCACCCACATGCTGTTGAAAATATGGATTTGAGCGGTAAATCTGAAACGATGGCGATACCTGTTTCAAACACGTCCTAACCAGTTACTGTAGTGGTTGTGGTTGTTGTGGTGGTAGTACTAGTGACTGTAATGGTTGGTTAGTGGTTGGTGTATATTGACTAAGATGGTGCTATTAGCAGTAGTCGTGGTAGTAGCTGTGTTGATAGGTTGCAATAATGGTAGTAGCAATGGTTGTAACGGTGTTGATGGTTCTGTTGTGGTGGTGGCGGTGCTGGTGATTGTTGTGGTGGTGGTGATTGTTGTTACTGTTGTGGTGGTAGTGATTGTTGATACTTTTGTGGTGTTGGTTGAGATTGTTGTTGCTGTGGTGGTAGTGATTTTTGTTGTTGTGGTAATGATTGTTGTTGTTGTTGTTGTTGTTGTGGTGGTGGTGGTGGTGGTGGTGGTGGTGGTGGTGATAGTTATCGTGGTAATGGTGGTATTAGTTGTTGTGGTGATGGTGGTGGCGGTAGTACTGGTGAAGGTGGTAATTGTTGCTGTGGTGATAATTGTTGTGGTGGTGGTGGTGATTGTTGTTGTGGTGGTGGTGGTGGTGATTGTTGTCGTGGTGGTTGTTGCTGTGGTGGTGGTAGTACTGGTGGTGGGGATACAGCCGGTCGTCCACCACCAGCACCGGGCAGGTCATAGCCATACCGGGAGGCGACATACTTCACTACTCTGTTTTATGAGGTCCTCTGGGCGCCCATGATCCCCCCCCTCCTATCTCTCTATCTCATTCATGCCGTCTATAAGCAAACAAGAATACAATCATACACGCATACACGAATACCCTACGCATAATCATACATTTTAACACACACACACACACACACACACACACACACACACACACACACACACACACACACACACACACACACACACACACACACACACACACACACACACACACACACACACACACACACACACACCTGGTGGGGGAGAGACTACCATGGTAACGCCACTTGTTATTGTCACCTGCTGTGTCTCGGCTGACTGAGGGCCACAACTCCTGGACGTAGTATATGTGAGCCTCGTGGTTATGGTCGTCTCTTACCTGTGTTGCTCAGGTGATCGACTTTCCCCCCTCCTTATAATGATACCGACCTAACACCTGCTATTGAGTACTTTTGTAAACAGAGATAATAGCTGATAGAGAGAGGTTTGTGTACAGTAAACAACTTTAATACTTCACCAAAGCAAACATTTATTGGGGAACTGCTACTACGCCCTGGTAACACAAACACACAAACACACACACACACAGACACCTTTGGCATCACTCTGAACAACTGGGCTCCCGACTACAGTGCCAACCAGAACATAATGAACAGTCTCCCAGGTTGGTCTACCACCAACCATGTCAATATCAACCATACCAAGACCAAGGTTATGCACATCAACCTCTCTGACCATGTCCCTCCTTCCTCCATCACACTGGGCTCCAACACATTCTCGGCGTCACTATAGATAACACTGAACTGGAAAGTACACGTCAGTACAACCGTCAAATCTGCCAGCTATCGTCTCCACATCCTCCATCGTCTCAAGTCCTTCGCAGTTCCCGCAGCTGAGCTCATAAATGTTTACACAACATTCATATTTCCTGATTTCATCTATGCCTCCCTGCCCGATCTTCTTCCATAAATGCCACACAACAATAACTCCTAGAAAGAGTGCAGAAGAAGGCGTGCAAGACTATTCTCCCCTATCTTATATCACCTACCAAGAGATTTAGATTTTTTTTTAGATTGCCCCCGAGAGGGCTAGTTTATTGGGCACCCCCTTACATCCTATGCAAGGTGAAGGGCAGAGGCGATTACAGCGCCCACCTGGGAAGCATGCATAGTTCATGCTTGCCTTTCTGACCCATGCATTAAGGGCGTAAAAGCCTGAAGGGTCATGGGTTTTATCAGCAAGTTAAATAAAGTGACAGAATGATGAGTGTGTGGGGGGGAAAAATTCCCGGTACAATTTATCTGTTTTTGGCAAAGTGTGGCAGGCCCCTAATAATGTCAAGTGCCAGGCCTGTCACTAGGAGGAGGGATATCTGGTCAGGGAGGGAAGAGGTGTTGGTAACGGCTGGGTACCTGTAGGAGGAGGTCATAGGGCGAGTGAGGATGTAGTGAGAGAGGGTGTGAGAGTCGGGTTGACCACAAAGTTTACAAACAGTGCCGCCAGGCTCAGGGTTGCCTATGTACTAGGCGTGACGAAGTACAGTGGGGGTGGAGGTGATATGGTGTGGTGGGACAGGTACAGTAGGGGTGGAGGGAGGCACATAGCCATTGACAATATTGAGGGACACCTTTTTGTGTGATTGTGATGGCGTGTGCGTCGACATGCCGGTGGGGTACGGGTAGCCGGGGGTGGTGTCCTCAGGTCCAAATGGTAGCCCTGGTGGAGACAGCACAGACACAGGAGCGGGCGCGGCTTGCGGTGGGTGGACAGGTTGAGGCACCACGTGTCGTGAAGATGAGGCAGGACTTGGCTCGGGGGCAGCAAGACACACCAGGGCTGGTCCGGTAGGCGCTACACCAGTAGTGAAGGCCGCCGGCGGTGGAGTAGGCCGTGAGCAAGAGGGGCTCACAGAGTGACTACCAGCTTGTGTCAAACCAGAAGAGAGGAGTGACTGGGTGGCAACAGAGGGCAAGAGTAGGTCGGAGATGGTGGTACAGAGTGTAACGAAGAGTTTTTCAATACGGTTGGCAAAATCTTGGAAGAGGAACTGCCGTGTTGCAGCCAATGTGAGGCCAGGCAGGGGCAGGTGTTGTTGAAGAAGGCGTTGCTGGAGACAGACGGGACGCAGAGGTAGGCGGCTCAGACTGGGGGGCGTTGTGGTAGACGCGGCCTTCAGGGAGGCTTTTCCCCTGGCACAGACGGGCGATTGGGGCATTGCCGTGAGTTAACATCATGCCGGCCGCCACAGTTACAACACCTGGGATCAACCACATAGCCCACACCCCAAGAGGATGACCTTCTCATTCCTCTCTGATAATCTTCGTGACCTCATTTGCAAGTTTGGGACGAAGCTTCAGTACTATACACCGTATCCGTATCCAGCCTATACGACCACCTACTGATTGTTACAAAAACATCCCGTATCAACCATTGTAAAAATAATCAACAACTCGTAGATAATTTATGTGTTCACTCCTGACCAATTTCCCTGTTGTATTGTAACTACGCTGAAATTCCTTGTTAAATGGACCGCACTTTTGTCATTATGTGTTATTTGTATTACTTATGCCGTTTGTATATTTTCATATTTTGGCAGCTGTTTTTTTTTTTCAATGAGACGTTAATCATCCTCATTATATATAATTGTTATTACACACACACACACACACACACACACACACACACACACACACACAGCGGGTGAAGGAGAGGGGGGGGTAAGTCCTTCTCCACAGCGCTACAACAAGCTCTAAAGGTTCGCAACTCGAGTCAGTAATGATAAAACAAATTATAATTATCGTATTCATCTGATTGTTTGTTGTGTTACATCTAATCCTTTTGTTTGTTTGTCTATCACTTTTATTTATTATCTGCCATTGTTGTTTGTTTAACATAAATTAGGAAAGAATCACATCAGTATCTACGTGGAAATTCTGAATATTTTTCCAGTACATCAAGAAAATGTGAATCATTGATAATTTTTAACTATCTCGTTTATCATTAATTTCGTTAATTCTCTCGTTCATCATCGTTCATTATTCTAACTCCCTCGTTCATCAAGTCTTCCTCCCTCCTCTACTACACATGCGCTGGGCCATTGTTTACATGGTGACGACACCGGTGTCTCCCCCTGGCGGTGACTCACTAATTCTCCTCCATTTATAAAAAATACACTTCCATGTAAATATAAATTATCCATATACATAAATCATACCTCAACATATATTCCGTATATACCAAATCTCCTCCACATATACTTCCTCTAATATACAAATTATCCTATATACAAATTCTTCATCCATACGATACATAAACATGCTCTATATATACAAATTATTCATCCATAAGATACATAAGCATGCTCCATATATACAAATTATTCATCCATAAGATACATAAACATGCTCTATATACACAAATTATTCATCCATACGATACATAAACATGCTCCATATATACAAATTTTCCGTATATGTAAATTTTCCAGATATACAAATTGTGGTAAACATCAGTTGGTGTTGGAGCCTCGAGAGCCATAATACGATCATCACCCTCAGCACCTAGCACCCAGCGCCCCTCCCCTTGTGACGTTACCAATCACGCCTGAGGAGGGGGAGGGGAAGGGCAAGGTGGGGGAGGAAAGGAGGGGGAGAGACTTATGTACAGGAGAGTGAGGAAGGGTTGGGGGAGAGGAGAGGAGGGGAAGGACAAGGCAGAGAGGGAAGGGAGGGGAGAGTAAGGGGAAAGGGATGAAAAGGAGAGCAAGGACAGAGTAAGGAGGGAAAAAGAGTTGAGGGTGAGGGGAGAGAGAGAGAGAAAGATAAAAAAGGGAATGACAAGGAGAGGGTGATGACAGGAGGAAAGAGGGGAGTGAGGGATGGATAGAAAGAAGGGCGAGGACAGTGTGGGGGAGGGAAGGGAGGGGAGAATGAAGGGCATAGACAAGGAAGGAAGGAAGAACAGAAAAAAGAAGGAAGGAAGGAAGGAAGGAACGACAGAAGGAAGGAAGAACAGAAGGAAGGAAGGAAGGAACGAACGACAGAAGGAAGGAAGAACAGAAGGAAGGAAGAACAGAAGGAAGGAAGAAAGAAAGGAAGGAAGGAAGGAAGGAAGGAAGGCATAATAAGTAAATGAATGAATAGGAGTGAGAGAAGTGATAATATTAGACATGTCCATTTAAATTCTCACACATTTGTTTACGTTCCATTTTGTCAACATTTAGTCGTTCACACAAAGTCTCATTAAACACAGAAATCTTGGCTAAAAAAAAAAAAAAAATTCAATATGTTTTCATCAACAACAACTTACACGACAAACATCTTATTGAACTCCTCCTCGTCATTACACACGAAGGAAGGTTTAAATAGCTTATGTGTTAGATCTTATGAATAATGAAGAAGTCAACAATATCTCTTCCTCGTAGGGTGCCCTGAGAGAGAGGTCATGGAGGTCTGACTCTATCTACTCAGGGTATAAGGTGCCCTGAGAGAGAGGTCATGGAGGTCTGGCTCTACCTCCAACATTATAGAGGTTGAGAATCAGGTGTCCCAGAGTACCTTAGAGATAAATAAAGATATAGATATTCTGGGAAACATTAAGAGGAAACAAAACACAAAAACAATAAGTAGACGATACGAAAAAAGGAGTCATTACTTTTCTGGGGAGTTATATGGATGACAAGAGACATTAAGTTGGTATAAGGACATATGGCACACAGTAGTAGCCACGAGAGACACTATAACAGGCTAATTAGGGAGCTACATAGGTGTCACTTTAATTAACGCCTGAGGAATAATAGTGGTTGGCTTGTGTATCATGGCGTCTTTCCCTAAAACTGGTGAGACTCAACTTGTGTTAATAATTTGTATACATAGTGAACAATGTTGTGTATCAGTGTGGGTGTTAAGAATTGACATTGTTATAGTGTTATACTGTTGCTGGCTGTTTATACACTACTACTGCTATCAGGAGGTTTCTATAATCTTTGATCCACCTTTAACGAAAATACAAGGAAATTAAATGTATTACGTAAATAAACAGATGAATAATTATGACCTTAAGTTTGACGTCATCAGCTTATAGTGAAATACATACTGTCTAAGACTTAAAAGGTCCAGGTTTATTTATAGATGAAATAGAACTATTAAGTCTCCTGTGAGAAGAGTGTGTTTTAGGGTGGCATATCAGAGCCGAGGAGTGACAAACTTGAAAGACTATATACCCGGGATTAGTTTGGTCTCTGTCTCCTTGGTTATGTTAGCAAGTCATGTTGAGGTTTATCAAGAAGTCCTCATTACTAAGTTTAAATATAATCCTGAGGACCTCACCATTATCCATTGTAAAAGTAATCCTAAGAGTCTTATGAAATACCCAGAGTTTAAATGTGAACTTAGTGACGCGTTTAAGCAATCACTGTTCAATTATTCCCCAAGACATCGATGTACATCAGAAGCAAAAAGGTTAACCCCGTAGGTAGACTAACACACGTCACTCTTCATCAGACACACCAAGAGGCTGACTGAGTCTACTGAAAATTACCCACATGTTCCAAAAATCTTCCTTCACCCAGAGCAAGACGATGATGAACACAACACTGAGTCTATGTTGGCAAATTAGAACGACAAACAGCGAGACAGAACGAAAAAAAATATTCACGGATATTTTACCACTTAAACTCATTACTGGTGAATCACAGAGACAATTAAGTTATAAACTGAAAGACAAATTTGTAAAAGACCCAAATCCCAGAATCCCCGTAAAAGAAAGTCCAGATTTCAGTACAAAACCATAAACATTTATGGGGTGTTGCTTTTCGATAACCTGGTATAGAGGGAGATTACAGAGGGAGTGACTTACCTTCTCCACGTGTTCGGCCAGCAAGACATAGCGTAGGTCGGGGGAGACACTGAAGTGGGCCACGTTGAGTTGTCGCTGTGGGGAGACGAGAGGAAGGAGTTAGTGGTGATGAAGGCAGGAAAAAGAGATGGGGAGGGGGAAGGAGAGGAGGGAGGAAAGGTGAAGTGGAAGAGGAATTTGGGAGACGTAAGATGAGGGAGAGTGGGAAAGGGAGGAAGTGGGAGAGGAGAGGGGAAGAGGGAAGGAGGGAGGGAGGGAGGGATGGAGGTAATGCGAGGTGAAAGAGGGAGAGTGGAGAGTTTAGGGGAAGTGAAAGAGGGAGTTGGTAAGGGGAGATAAAGTGGGAGAGGGAGGGAGTGGGAGAGGTTAAGGGGAGACGAAGAGAGAGGGAGAGAGAGAATGGGGAAGGGAGGGAGGGAGAGAAAGAGGTAAAGGGGGCGGGGAGAGAAAATGTGGCTGAATAACAGAAACAAAGAAATATTAAAATAAAGGCGACAGTGTAACTCTTTAACACACACACACACACACACACACACACACACACCTCTGGCCACCGACCCCCCGTTTTTAATTGTTTGAGACAGTTCTCCACTCAAGGGGTCGATTTTTGCTGGAGGAAGAGAGTAAAGTTACTGAGTAGGGAAGTAAGCACTGTAATATAGACAAGTAAGAACAGTAAAAAAAAGTAAGCACAGTAAAGTAAAGTAAGCTGTGGTCTGATAAACAATCAATACACCTCCCGCCAAGACCAAAGTTTCCATACCAGAGAACTGATGACATATATACACAATAATATCATGTACAGTATAATACATCTTCCCATTTTACAAAGAATAACATCATTGGTACTGGTATGTATATGTTTTTCTACTGGCTTGGTTTGATCTGACAAAACTCACTATAATAATAGAGTAAAGGAGTAAGCACAGTAGGGTAAGGAAGTAAGCACAGCAGAGTAAAGAAGTAAGGACAGCAGAGTAAAGAATTGAACACAGATGAGTAAAGAAGTAAGCAGAGTAGAGTAAAGAAGTAAGCAGAGTAGAGTAAAGAATTGAACACAGATGAGTAAAGAAGTAAGCAGAGTAGAGTAAAGAAGTAAGGACAGCAGAGTAAAGAAGTAAGCAGAGTAGAGTAAAGATGTAAGGACAACAGAGTAAAGAAGTAAGCAGAGTAGAGTAAAGAAGTAAGGACAACAGAGTAAAGAATTGAACACAGATGAGTAAAGAAGTAAGGACAGCAGAGTAAAGAAGTAAGCAGAGTAGAGTAAAGAAGTAAGCAGAGTAGAGTAAAGAAGTAAGCAGAGTAGAGTAAAGAAGTAAGCAGAGTAGAGTAAAGAAGTAAGCAGAGTAGAGTAAAGAAGTAAGCAGAGTAGAGTAAAGAAGTAAGCAGAGTAGAGTAAAGAAGTAAGCACAGTAGAATAAATAAAGTAACTCACGAAGGTAATGTTGGAGACGAGGACTCTAGAGGTCAAGGTCTCGGCGTCAAAGATGGAGAGTCCGCCAGCTGGGTCACGGAACACGATCTCATTATCTGACGGAGAGGAGAGAACGAGGTCATTTATTGTGATTCACGTATACAACAAGAACAAATACAAACAACTAACAACGTCAACAAACACAAAGACATACATATAAGCACATTTATGAATACACAAACAATAAAGAACATATTAACAACCACACATAAACACACCTTTGGATACAAAAACACACATACACACAAACAGTCTGTGATTCCATTAAAAAAACTATATACGATGTCAAACTCTCTCTCTCTCTCTCTCTCTCTCTCTCTCTCTCACACACACACACACACACACACTACTATTACTACTACTACTACTACTACTACTACTTTGCTGTCACGTGGAATCGAGTATGACGATCATCCAGCTATGATACAATGGAAGGATGTCAACTTCGTTGGTGAGCTCTGATGTGACTCGAGAGGCCGATATGGGACCGGCAGGGCAGTCCACAGATGTTGCACGTGTGGAGGGCTACATCTAGTGTGGGAGGTGCGCCAGCAGCGTCTTTCCGGCGCTGACGTTTGTCTGCTTCGGTATGCATGCAAGGTGGTCGATTTGGCACTTTTTTAGGTTTGTCTTAAGACTATCCTAATACAGTACTTTTTTGTTGTCCATCAGCATTACGTTTACTATTCGTTAGGAGACTGTAAAGTAGCTACTTTGGCAGTCTACGGTCGTCCATGCGGGTAACAGGGCCAATCCAACGTAGTTGTTTATGGATAATGGTAGCCTCGATGTTCCTACAGTTGGTGTCAGCGAGAATACAGGCATTTGTTCTCTTGTCTTCCCAGTGAACTCGGAGGATAGAACGTAGACTAGATTGCTGAAAGTTTTTAAGTGCCTTGAAGTGCCTCCTGTATGTGACCCATGTCTCGCTGCCATACAACAGGGTGGGGAGGCCCACTACTTGATTCACGTGCAACTGTGTAAATAATTTCAGCTCCCTATAGTTAAAACCATGGGTGCAGAATCTGCCAAAGGCTTGGGATGCGTATCTGATCCGATGTTCAATGTCTTCATCGATGTCCGAGGTGGTGGACAGGTGGGAGCCAAGGTATTGAAAGTGGGTAACATAAAGAGAGTAGTTTCGTGAAGTTGGATGGATGGTGGAGGTGTGGTTAAACTAGGGGCAGGCTGAAAGAGAATCTGAGTCTTAAGTGCATTCACCTCAAGGACGAAGTATGCATATTCATCTGCATAGGTGTTTAGGATCTCCTGTGGGTCACTTTCAGTGTGAGCAACGAGGGTGAGGTCGTCAGCATACTGAGGTTCAGTAATGGAAGCTACCGACACCTTTGATCCTGTCTGGAGTCGTCTATGTTGAAGAGTCCCTTCATCAGGTATTGGATGTCCACCCCGCCAGCTGAATTGGCACTGGAACGACACTACCGTTCATGCCATCGTGGAGTTGCCTCACAATGGCAATGAATTTTGGTGAGAAGCCAAAATGACTGAGGATCTGCCAGAGGGCTTCCCATGTTGACAGCGCCGAGGTCCTTAGTAAGGTCAGTGAAAGCCATGGGCATATCACAATGTTGTTCTCTGCACTTTTCCTGTCAGCAGTGGCACATGATGGTACAAAGGCACAATGAGATTCTGGGAGGAAGCTTTCCGCCTCAGGAAGAAGTTTATTTAGGAGGACTCGGGCGATAATCTTGTCAGCTCTGGACAGCAGTGAGACCCCGCGGTAATTCCTGTAGTCTGACCGGTCTCCCTTGTTCTTATAAATATTGACGACGGAGGCGTCTGTAAGATATTGGGGGATTTCCTCCTTTTCCCATATATTCTCCAGGAGAGAGTGGAGACGGCTGGAAAGCAGAGGCCGTCCTGCCTTATACACTTCATCTGCTTGATGGCAGTAGCTACCTCATCCAAGAATCGAGGATAGCTGAGGTGGGTCAGCTCTGGGTGCTGAGGAACCTGCTGGGTAGTCAGGGCATCCACATCGGTGTTTCGGTTGAGCAACGAATGGTAGTGCTCTTTCCTGCGCTGACGGATGCCTTCTTCGTCTTTAATTAGGACGTTACCTTCGG
Organism: Homarus americanus; assembly: GCF_018991925.1. Taxonomy (NCBI): domain Eukaryota; kingdom Metazoa; phylum Arthropoda; class Malacostraca; order Decapoda; family Nephropidae; genus Homarus; species Homarus americanus. Next base: position 5,553,124 of record NW_024732867.1, on the reverse strand, counting down.
ATGAACGGAGGGGGGCCACGCCATGAGTAGTTGAGCCATATATTTTTTTTGCGGAATTGAAAGATTCACACATATTGTGTTGATCCGCACTTTTTTATATTTCACACGCTATAATTTTTCAGCATTCGTTCATTAGTTTTCGAAGTTCGCGCTGGATCGCTGCTTTCTTTTCGTGGAAGGTATCAGCTTTGGTCCGAGACTTAGGGGTTGTTCTGCTAGTCAGTAAGAGTAGCACGTTTGCTATTGACAAGTACTTCGATTTCCAGGTCGTTTTTATCAACCCCCCCGCCCACACGCACGCACGCACGCACGCACGCACGCACGCACGCACGCACGCACGCACCCCCCACACACACACAAGTCTTATATTATCAGTGTGTTCTTGGAAGGGAAAAATCAGAGGCCAGACGCTTGCTGTACACACGTGGTTGAGTAAATACAGTGACCTCGTCATAGTTGCTATGGACACCTGGACAAGAACCCTCCTCACCCCTCCCACCCCTCCCTTACCCTTCAGTCTCCCTCTGAGAGCACTCCTCAACACCCTTTCCCCTTTACAGCCCTTATAAGCGATATATTACCAAAATATTGCCTCCCCAGTACACCAATCCTACCAATAATAATAATAATAATAATAATAATAATAATAATAATAATAATAATAATAATAATAACAATAATAATAATAATAATAAAAAATTATCCGTGCATAACTGATTCTCACAGGAAGTGGAGACAGATTTGATACCATCGTCTCGTATGACAGAGCGAGAGAGAGGCGACCCTACAGCGTATAATCTCTGGTCTCTTGTCTGGGGAAACACGATTCCTTGATTACCTTCCTCATTTGCATGTTCAATGTAGATCACACCGAAGTTACCTGGGGAGCGGTGAGTGACGGAGTGGTGACCCTGGGGAATGGTGAGTGATGGAGTGGTGACCTGGGGAATGGTGAGGGATGAAGTGGCGACCTGAGGAGTGGTGAGTGGCGGAGTGGTGACGTGGGGAGGGTGAGGGATGACATGGTGACCTGGGAAATGGTGAGTGACGGAGTGGTGACCTGGGGAGGGTAAGGGATGGAGTGGTGACCTGGGGATAGTGAGTAACGGAAGGTGAGGTAGGAGAGAGAGTGAGTGACGGAGGGTGAGGTAGGAGAGAGAGTGAGTGACGGAGGGTGAGGTTAGGCGGGTGAGTGACGGAGTGATATTGGATTATCGAGATGGATCGGCAAAGCTGTTGTGTGTTGCCTGTTTTTACGTATATTGAAGGCTTGATATACACAGACAGACAGACAGACAGACAGACAGACAGACAGACAGACAGACAGGCAGACAGACAGACAGACAGACAGACAGACAGACAGGCAGACAGACAGACAGACAAACAGAGAGACAGACACAGACATATGGCTATTTTGATGTGTACTCTGGTTAAGGGTAATGGAGACAGAGTGAGAGAGAAGACAGATTGACAGGCCGGTGAACCAGAAGTGATAGACAGACAAACAGGTGAATAGGTAGACAGTCGAATATTAATTAAACAGACAGATGAATAAATGACGGGACAAATAAGACAGGTAGACAGACGTGCTAAATAGGATACAGGTGAAATACGGAGATATTATCATTCTCTCTCTCTCTCTCTCTCTCTCTCTCTCTCTCTCTCTCTCTCTCTCTCTCTCTCTCTCAATTCCTCTGTTCCTCCCCTTCTCCCTTTTCTATCTCTCCTCCCCTTCTTCTTCTCCCCTCCCTCACCCTCTTTTTCTCCTCTTCCTCCTACTTTCTTCTCTCACTCTCTCTCACTCCCTTTTCTTCCTTCTCATCATCTCCCCCTTTCCCTTCCCTCACTATACCCCTCCTCCCATCCCTCCTCATTATCTTGCTCCCTCACTATACCCCTCCTCCCATCCCTCCTCATTATCTTGCTCCCTCCTCACCATCTTCCTCATATCTCACAATCATTCACCCTTACCCTCTCACTCTCTTCCGTCATCCTTATCACCTCTCTTTATCACCATCTCCTTAACCCCAGTCCAGTCACTACCACACACACACACACATACACACACACACACACACACACATACACACACACCACAAAAGCACGTCGGAATTAACATCTGCTCACTATAGCCACAGGAGAGAGAGAGAGAGAGAGAGAGAGAGAGAGAGAAGGGGGGGAGAGAGAGAGAGAGAGAGAGAACACACACACCCAGCCAATCTACCTGTATATGCACATACACTCGTACACCCGAGAAGTGACGCAGTTTCTGACAAGTTTATCAAAATTAAAAAAAAATTAAAAATTGGAGAAAAATATTAGATGGAAGACATTGTGATTAATTTTGAGTGTTGGGTGAAAATAAAGAAAGTTTGGAGGGTTTATCACGAGTTTTTCTGGTTTATTCTGGTTTGAAGTGGTTTATTTCGAAGCTAAACCATCTCTAACCTCTCCTTAACGTAACCTAGCTTAACCTAACTTAACTCAATCTTGTCTAATCCGACCTAACCTAACCTCTCCTTAACGTAACCTAGCTTAACCTAACTTAACTCAATCAATTCTAATCTGACCTAACCTAACCTCTCCTTAACGTAACCTAGCTTAACCTAACTTAACTCAATCAATTCTAATCTGACCTAACCCAACCTAACTTAATCTAATCTAACATATCTATAACCTAACCAAAACTAATCTAACCGAACCTTTCCCTAACCTAACCTAACTTAACCTAACCTATCCCTTACTAAACCTAACAGATACCTGACATAACCTTACCTAACTTAATCTAATCTAGCCTCCCCTAACCTAACCTCCCCTAACCTAACCCAATGCAATTTAAGTCAACGTAACCACACCCACAATTTCACTATAAATATCCAGACTCAGATACTCCTAAAATAAAACCCTCTTAAACCAGTCAGCAGCAACAACAATAGTAATTAAGATTTGCAGCTTAACTTTGCATGATACAAAGTGAACACAAACTTGAAATTAATACTGAATAAGAGTGAATATCCCTCGTCTACACACACACACACACACACACACACACACACACACACACACACACACACACACACACACACAGACCCCGTTTGCAAGTGGACAATAATAATAATAATAATAATAATAATAATAATAATAATAATAATAATAATAATAATAATAATAATAATAATAATAATAATAATAATCCATAACCCACGAAATTTACACAACAAACACATCCATACAAGACTGCCACACAGTCGCCGTCAACACAAGGTGCACCCCAGCCAGGTCCATGTGTGTGTGTGTGTGATGTGGAGGAGTCTGACCATACAGTGTGAGGAGCAACTAGTATTGGCTAAAGGGTCATGTTATGGGGTTTATGGGTGGCCTGGTCGGGAAGGTTGTGGACCCCAGGGCCGACCTGATCATCAGCAAACTCCTGGGGTCTCAACTGACGTCACCGCGGTTGCTGGAGGATCGGCTTTTTTTTCACACTTCATTTTTCCAACATTCACGGCCTGAGATCCAATTTTCCTTCTGTGGAGCGCCATCTATTAACCTCTTCCCCGATCTCTTACTACTATCTAAACTTCAACTGACCAAAGCGGCTTCATCCAAACCTTTTCAAGTCTCCAACTACAACCTTTATACCTCTTTCCGTTCTAAGGGAGGTGTATGCGCCTTCAGCTCGACTAACGGATCTTGAATCTTCTCTTTATGATGTCATCTGGCTCAAAATATCTTTACTAACTATGATTATCTTTCTTTGTTTCCTATACTGTTCTCCCAACTCCACCAACTATTTGGAACTCTTTGACTATCTCACTTCTTGCCATGAGTTGATGCTATCTGAGATCCTCTACCTAAGGATCTCAATGTCCAGTCAGCCAAAGATCGAGCGACCCACCCTGAGTTTCTTACTGGCAATTTTACAGCAATACTTGTAAGGCTGTATGTAAAGGTGATTGTGATTGGTGGATCTATTTTCGGCTGTATCACTGTCAGGATAAATATTAAACAATCCGAAGGTAGAATTTTTATAATAATAAACTATTCATTGTTATTTAAGATCACGAGAAGTTTCCAAATGTTCTTATATTTGCTTAAATAATGAAGAAAATTTGATCTGAAAATCTTGTGGCAGTCCTCGTTCCTCGTTGTAGTTGAGTTGCCAATTCATTAATATAATTTCTACGTTATTTAACCAAATATACGAACCTTTGGAAACTTCTCATGATCTAAATAAAACTGAATAGTTTATTATTATAAAATTCTACCTTCGGATTGTTTAATATTTATCCTGACAGTGATACAGCCGAAAATAGATCCACCAATCACAATCACTTTTACATACAGCCTTCCTTTACCAAGTATTGCCAGGTAAAATTGCCAGTAAGAGACTCAGGGTGGGGTCGCTCGATCTTTGGCTGACTGTACATCACAGAGAGTGGCTTGGCTCTGCAAGGACCCAGGTGGAGTTGAGACAATCTCTTTTTCCTTACTTAATGACCTGGAACAAATAATTAAACACACGTTCCTGATCGACACGATCAACTTACTAACATTCTTGATCTTTGTTTTACCTCTAACCCCTCACATTATCCATACTCAATTTCTGCCCCCTTAGGGTCTTCTGATCACAATCTTATTTCAATGAAATCAAAATGGGCATGACAACCTCCCCCACCCCACTCCTAACATCAACTCTGGCACTATCGGAGGGCACACTGGCAATCCTAGCGAGAATTCTTCTTCGACTTTCCTTGAGATGAATGTTGCTTTTCCCTCGGGACGCCTCGGTATGTGCTGACAGCATTGCTGGGGTTATACAGGGCGGTATGAGTGCATTTATCCCATCTTCTACCAAAACTTTCACTTTACAATCATGGTTTGAGCGCTCCTGTTCTCTTGCATGTAGGGAGAGAGATAGAGCGTATCAAGTTATGAAACTATCTCCTCCTATTACTCACTCATCTTTCATTACTTCTAGGAATCGTTGTAAGGCTATTCTTCGTAGGGCCAAGCGGACTTTTATAAAAAGAATGACCGTTGACCTGACTAACTATTCTTCTAATAAATCCTTCTGGTCCTTAATCGAAAACATCTGTAATAACTTCTGCGCTCCCTCTTTTCCTCCTCTCTTCCGACCTGATAACTCCAGAGCCAACTCTTCCCCTCATGAAGCCAATTCTCTTTGGCACCTTATTCTCCTCTAACTCCACCTTAGACGATTCCAACTATATCCCTCCTACTCCTCCTACTGAACCTATGCACTTTCCTGTAATCTCCACTCGTAGCAGTGCTAGTGTGTTATCCAGGTTGGATGTGAGTAAGGCGCATGGACCAGACGGAATACCCCCTCGTGTTCTGAGGGAGTGTGCTGAAGTTCTGGCCCCTGTGCTTGCTTGCCTCTTGCGACTTTGACCCATAACCCAAAGTTTTCCTTCTTCTTGAAAGCATGCCTCGGTTCAGCCCATCCCGAAGAAGGGTGATCATTCCAATCCCTCTAACCATCGCCCCATTGTCCTAACTTCATCCTTCTCTAAGATTTTTTTAAATATCTTGAACTCTCATTTTCTCCGTCACCTTGAACGCCTTTCTCTTTTGTCGGATCACCAGTATGGCTTTCGCCAGGCGAGATCTACTGGTGATCTGCTCTCCTGCACCCATCTTTGGTCATCCTCTCTTAGGGATTATGGGGAAACTTTCGTCGTGGCCCTCGACATCTCCAAAGCATTTGACAGGGTATGGCAAAAGTCTTTGCTTTCTAAACTTCCCTCTTATGGTTTCTCTCCCCCACTCTGTTCTCTAATTTCTACCTTCCTTGAGAACCGATCCGTGGCAGTTGTTGTCGGGGGATCGGTCTCTCGCTCTTCTTTACCAATAGTGGCGTCCCACAGGGTTCTGTTCGTTCACCTACCTTCTTTCTTCTTTTTATCAATGATTTACTTCACACTATGACTAATTCTATCCATTCTTACGCCAATGATTCTACTCTTCACTATTCTTCACATATTCCCCTTCCCTAATTCTCAAACTAGATCTGTTTCTAGAGCTGATATCATTACATCTATCAATGCAGATCTGTGCAGCATCTCCGAATGGGGAGGTAGAAACTTGGTGCAATTCAATAGTAATTAAACTCAGCATTTGCCAATTACACTTTCCAAATTAGATGATCTCCCAACAATGACATTTCAGGACGCAATAATTCTGCCAAATTCTAATCTATGCGAGGCCACACCATTTCCTCTAATATGTCATGGAAGCCACACATCCACAACATTGCTAAAGCTGCCTCCCGAAAGTTGGGAATGCTGTACAGATGCCGTCGCTACTTCACCTCTGAGCAGTTGCTTCAAGTTTACAAGGGATTCATTCGTCCTAACTTGGAGTACTGCTCCCATATCTGGGGTGATTCTTCTTCTGTCCAACTGTTAGATAGGGTGGAATCGAAGGGATTTCGTCTTATTAACTCTCCTCCTCTAGTGAATAATATCTCTTCCCTTTCTCTTCGCCGCAATGTTGCTTCACTCTCTTTACAGGTACTTTAATGGGCAATGTTTGGTGGATTTGGAATCCTCTGTACCGCCGGCAAGGCGGTGCCCACCGTTTCTCTGTGGATGTCGGTCACACTAGAATAACCCGTTATAGTACATCCTTCTTTCCTCACACAGCCAAACTGTGGAATGCTCTGCCTTCTTCTGTGTTTCCGTACTCATACAATCTGTCTCACTTCAAAACGCTGGCTTTCCGGCATCTTCGTGGTGTAGATTAATATAATCTTTCTTTTCTATTTTTAATTTCTTTTCACTTTATTTTTCGCCCCCAGGCCCCGTTGTGTGGGTCGATGACCTGTGCCTGGGTGGCTATTAACCACCCCTCCCCCAAAAAAAAATATACATATATATAATATATATATATATATATATATATATATATATATATATATATATATATATATATATATATATATATATATATATATATATATATATACAAATTATGAGAGAGAGAGAGTTTATTCACCAACACGGAACCTATTTCATCACAAATAGACAATATCCGTCCTGGCTAAACACCTCCGTCACCCCTCTCCCCACCACACACACACAGCCTCGTACCGTCTCTACATGCTACGACGACTCAGGTCACTTGGGACACCCACGCCAGAGCTGAGGACCATCTACAACGCCTTTATTCTCCCAACTAACGTATGCATCACCAGCCTGGTCGTCTTCAACTCCACCCAACAACGTCAGCTAGAGAAGGTACAGAAAGGCCTGCAGAATCATGCTCGGCGCAGAACACTCCGGCTACACCAACGCTCTCTACCCTGGAAATGCCATCCTCAGTGACCTCCACCACCAAGCACTGGAAAGGTTTGGCCGTGGACTGCACCACCCTCGCCATCGCCACCTCCTGCCACCGGCAGCCCCCACCCACCTCGCGCAGTCCGCCACTACAACAAAATTCAGCCCATAAGAGCCTGCACCGATAGATATAAGAACAGCACCATCCCATCTATTAAAATAATAAACAACTCCTGATTTATGTACTGCAGCCCTGTAAATGTATTCAATGCATATTATATCATTATGTCTAAATTAAATGTAAGTCTGTATATTTTCAGCCACCGGCTGCAACTCTATTAATAAACCGTTATTATTATTATTATTATTATTTAGTTGTTGGGTGTTGAGTCAATGTGTTCCGATTACAATGGTACTGGATGATATAATAAGCCATTACTTACACAGCTCTATAATTAAGTAAACCAATTATTAAATAACAATTAAAACCCGATGAAAGTGACTAATCATACACCGGTTGCAAGTAAATAATAATAATAATAATAATAATAATAATAATAATAATAATAATAATAATAATAATAATAATAATAATAATAATAATAATAATAATAATAATAATAATAATAATAATAATAATAATAATAATAATAATAAAAAATAATAATAATAATAATAATAATAATAATAATAATAATAATAATAATAATAATAATAATAATAATAATAATAATAAATAATAATAATATCAACGACTAAAACAATCAAGAAAAAAGAAGACAAATAACAACAACAACAACAATGACAAAAACATTCTGGCAGTTACACGTACAAATAAAAACAAACACAGAGCTACAGGAAATGCAAAACAAACAAAAACTGTAATTAAACCAAGGATGAATTCATGAAGTCTTGATATATAGACAGTGGTGGGGACGAGAAGAGTGTGTGGGGAAAGTGTGGGGGTGAGTGTGTGGGGTGAGTGTGTGGGGGTGAGTGTGGGGGGTGAGTGTGTGGGGTGAGTGTGGGGTGAGTATGTGGGGGTGAGTGTGTGGGGGTGAGTGTGTGGGGGGTGAGTGTGTGGGGGGTGAGTGTGTGGGGATCAGTGTATGGGGGTGAGTGTGTGGGGGTGGGAGTGTGGGGCATGAGGTGTGAGGGTGAGTGTGTGGGGGGTGAGGTGGGGTGAGGTGGGGTGAGGTGGGGGTGAGTATGTGAGGGTGAGTGTGTGGGGTGGGTGTGTGAGGGTGAGTGTGTGGGGTGAGGTGTTGGGGTGAGTGTGTGGGGGTCAGTGTATGGGGGGAGTGTGTGGGGTGAGTGTGTGGGGAGTGGGCGTGAGGTGTGGGGGTCACTGCAGGAGAGGAGGTGGGGGTGAGGGGGGTGAGTGTGTGGGTGAGTGTGGGGTCAGTGTATGGGGGTGATGGGGTGGAGGTGGGGGTGAGTGTGTGGGGGGGTGAGTGTGTGGGGGGTGGGGTGTGTGGGGGGTGGGTGGGGTGGAGTGGAGGAGGTGTGTGTGTTGGTGGACTGGGTGGGGTGAGTGTGTGTGAGTGTGTGGGGTGGAGTGGGGTGTGAGGTGTGTGTTGGGGTGACTGTGTGGAGTGAGTGTGTGGGGTGAGTGTGTAGGGGTGAGTGTGTGAGGTTGAGTGTGTGGGGGTGAGTGTGTGAGGTTGAGTGTGTGGGGTGAGTGTGTGGGGTGAGTGTGTGGGGGTTGAATGTGTGGGAGTAATATATAGTGTGTAAGGTAAAGAGTAAGTGTGAGAAAGTGGGGTGAGCCTATAGGGGTTAATGTATATTGGGAATAGTCAGTGTATGGGGGAAGAGCTGTGTGTGTGTGTGTGGGAGGAGAGAGAGAGGAACCCTTCGTCTGATGGCTCCTAGAGAGTAAATATTTCCCCTTTGCTGCCACCTTCTGAGGAACTGCTGTTAGTAAACATCTGGGCAGGCGGCTGTCAACACTCCCGAGGTCTACACACACACACACACACACACACACACACACACACACACACATATGAACTAACTGCAGGGAGTTTCAAGATAGTTTCTGAAAGGTCCATGTGTTCGATTTTCTCCAGAGATGACGTCAAGACGCATCTAACTGGCTCACTGAAGTTACGATCCAAAGATGGATTCTTAAAGATTCTTATGTCAACATATCATTAACCAAATGAATTTGGGTATAATTTCATGTATATGTGAATAATAAACTAATGTAAATATCATGAAAATTAAAAATATATATATTTTAAGCTTATTTATAATACTATTTTGCTTCGTTTTTTTTTCATTCTTTGGGATTCAGGGTTCGGAGTTCGGGGGATCAAAGGTTTGGTACCGGGTTTAAGATTTGACCACCTAGAGCAACCCCCACACTACCAGCTCCACTACACTATTAACCCAACAAGTTTATAAACACAAAATAAACTAAAATAAAGGTCAGAGTCACAGAGATATATCATGTTAATCTTATCTGTATCTGGTGCTAAGAGAAGATATCCTGTTAAAGGTCGAGTATCAACGTAATTCTGTTGCCAATTCTGGAAGTTTAATGTAATGCTTCAGTTAACATGAGTCAGTTTGATGAATCCTTACATCTCCAGTTGCCATGGCAATTGCACGTACAAGCCTTTGGGAATCAGAGTTGAGAGCGATTTACACAGGCCAATATAGAGTGTGTCTGTGTATACTAATTATGTAGCCTACATGTATTCAACAAATATTATATATTACAGATACGGAAAAAGAGACAAACTGCCCAAAATAATAAATAAATAAATAAAATATAGGCAATTATTTCATTATCGTTTTGTTCAATTTAAATGATTAAATTTTCAGGTTGCCAATTCAGTTTGTAATAATAAAAATAATAATAATAATAAACATCCTCTGAGTGGATATAAACTGGCCATTAACCACTACCATGACAGATCAGAGTAAATAAGGAACAAGCGATGCCATTACAGCAAATTACTGTAGTCACCGCTGGATATTGCCTCATATCATCGTTTTCTTCAACCCCTGTATGTTCCCACTGCTTGAACAGTTACCAGGGCAACACTTGGTGAATTTTAACGCGATTTACATCAAAAGTTTAACATGGGAAATTTGTCAAATGTTGATCAAGCTTGCCAAGTTGGATGGAACTCCTCAAACAGGTTGTCGAGTTATTTTAGGGACAGACAGACAGACAGACAAACAGGTAATGACAAAACTCAATCAGAAATACTCATAAGAGAACACACACACACACTACAACACGGAAGTACCTGTAGAGCGCATGTTGTGGTGAGGGGAAAGTGGGAGAGAGTGAAGTGAGCGAGGGAAAGCCCAGAGTGAGAGGGAGGGAGGGAGGGAGGGGCTGAGGAATAAGAGATGAAGGGAAGGGGGAGACTGGATGAAGAGAGAATGAAGTAACGAAGGAAGAGAGAGAGAGAGAGAGAGAGAGAGAGAGAGAGAGAGAGAGAGAGAGAGAGAGAGAGAGAGAGAGAAGAAGGGATGGGGGAGGGGAGGGAAGGAAGGAGGAGCAGGTATTCAAACTGGCCAAACAAAAGTCGTGTTTACTCCCCACATCCCCAAGGGCACAGGAACCACGCCCCCTTCTCTCTCGTTCGTGTGTGTGTGTGTGTGTGTGTGTGTGTGTGTGTGTGTGTGTGTGTGTGTCACTTCACCTGAAACACAGAGAAACAGAGAGAGAGAGAGTGTGTGAAGCATCATAAGAGTAGATGACAGCTGACCAGGACCTCAGGAACTCAACATGAACAAGCGTCTATACAAGTCAAGTGCGTCTGGATGAAGGCAGCAGCAACAGCTCGTAACATAATCACAGAAGCTCAGGCACCAGACAAGTGAGATGAACCTATCCTAAAATTACTACATCCAGTATTGAGTTGTAGAGGGATATTATAGATTTGTATCCGTGGCAACGTCCGTGATCTGTCCTTGGTTTGAACATGGTAACTCTCTAGTCTTAATAACGGACATGGATTCGGTTTTTCTCATCTTTGGTAATTTAGAAAAACGTTCGGTGATGTATCATGTGTTCGACTGTAGGCTTACACTAGGTCTCTAATTTAAAAAAAAAAAAATATTCTGATATACATCTCATGAAAACTAGCCCCTCCCCCCCCTAATAAAAGCACCCCAAAAAGTCTCCAAGGAACCCCAAAGAACCCCCAAAACCCCAAACCCCTTCCCCAAACAAAAGGAAAAAAAGCCCCTCTTCAACTTACAGCGAAAATAAATAAAACTAAACAATTTGTAGAAATATTCAGACCCGGATATTAATAGACAATAGGTGACTAATATTAATAGACAATAGGTGACTAATATTAATAGACAATAGGTGACTAATATCAATGGACATCGTCAAGGTTTAAAGGGAATAATAACTAATTATTATTATGTTGATAAAATAATGATGTATGAATTTTTTTTTACAACTAGTCCATTATAACAGTACCCTTTAACAGTGTCCCTTATAACAGAGCGTCCCTTATAACAGTGTCCCTTATAACAGACCGTGCTTAATAACTACCAATGGGAAAGTGATCAAATTACCGTCACCTCTCTGAGCAATGAAGTAATTAATATGCTATTTACTGTGTGTGTGTGTGTGTGTGTGTGTGTGTGTGTGTGAGATACCCAGGTGGTCATTATCTCCCCACATGGTCAAAACTCCCCACATGGTCAAAACTCCCCACATGGTCAAAACACCCCACATGGTCAAAAATGGTCAAAACTCCCCACATGGGTCAAACATGGTCAAAACTCCCCACATGGGTCAAAACTCCCCACATGGTCAAAACTCCCCACATGGTCAAAACTCCCCACATGGTCAAAACTCCCCACATGGTCAAAACTCCCCACATGGTCAAAACACCCCACATGGTCAAAACTCCCCACATGGTCAAAACACCCCACATGGTCAAAACTCCCCACATGGTCAAAACTCCCCACATGGTCAAAACTCCCCACATGGTCAAAACTCCCCACATGGTCAAAACTCGTTCCAACAGACAGAAGAAGGTTGAGTCGCTTCACAAACATCCTCCACGCATGAAGTCTCACTGTTTTGTAGTTAATAATATCATATAAGTTTGCGAAATTTCAACTCCTTTGTCCAATACTACATTACTTTTAAGATAAATTCCAGAGAGAGAGAGAGAGAGAGAGAGAGAGAGAGAGAGAGAGACGTCTAGTACTTTCTTTGTGACGATGGTGGAGTATTAATAGATTCAGGAGTATAATAAATAAGAAGTCTGTCGTCTGGTGATATTTACTCCACCTGTAGCCTGAGGGACAAGCGAGCTGGGCGCCATATAGCTGCCACCCTGGTGCTGCGGGGAGCTGGTAGACGGTTAACGTGGCTTACTGTAATTTGTCACGACTTGGACTGATTTAACCTGAACCACTATCCTGGTTAATGGTAGACTGGTAGCTGTTTCGTCTATACCCGGCTGGTCACACACACAGAGCTCTAAATTACGCCACATAACAGTGTCTTACGTGATTTCTTCAATATTAAACAAATAAATACGCTTTCAAATGGTTTTTAAAGCACTGTGAAACATTTTAACGTAAATATCTAACAGGAGTTACAGGAACACGGAATTAACGACAACATAGCTACGGTGTCTCGTAAGTATAAAAATAACCGCGAGTCTTTGTTCATACTAAGGTTCTATATCATCAGAAACACTCTTAAGTCATTTTAAGTTTTCATCCTCAAGCTGACGATAAAAGCAAAACACCAAGTGAAGGTTGAGTCTCAGAGCTGATTTTCCGACATCTTGGCTGGTATATATTTGAGCTA
>NW_024732867.1:5480011-5537511 GCF_018991925.1 Homarus americanus | reverse complement strand
AGGTGTATGTGGCATTACAAGATCTCAACCGGTAATGAAAAATGGATACTGGCCTTTTGATAATCAATAGTAGTAGAGGCGATAGGGGGCTGATCACCACTCGCCAGGCGAACCTCAGGCACGCTACCATGTACACAAGCACATCACATGCACGCTACCATGGACACAAGCACATCACATGCACGCCACCATGGACACAAGCACATCACATGCACGCCACCATGTACACAAGCACATCACATGCACGCCACCATGGACACAAGCACATCACATGCACGCCACCATGTACACAAGCACATCACATGCACGCCACCATGTACACAAGCACATCACATGCACGCCACCATGGACACAAGAACATCACATGCACGCCACCATGGACACAAGCACATCACATGCACGCCACCATGGACACAAGCACATCACATGCACGCCACCATGGACACAAGCACATCACATGCACGCCAATGGACACAAGCACATCACATGCACGCACCATGACACAAGCATCACATGCACGCCACCATGGAACACACACACGCCACCATGGACACAGACATCCACGCCACCATGGACACAAGCATCACATGCACGCCACCATGGACACAAGCACATCACATGCACGCCACCGACAAAGCACATCCTGCCACCATGGACACAAGCACATCACATGCACGCCACCATGGACAAAGCACATCACATGCACGCCACCATGGACACAAGCACATCACATGCACGCCACCATGGACACAAGCACATCACATGCACGCCACCATGGACACAAGCACATCACATGCACGCCACCATGGACACAAGCACATCACATGCACGCCACCATGGACAAGCACATCACATGCACGCCACCATGGACACAAGCACATCACATGCACGCCACCATGGACACAAGCACATCACATCCACGCCACCATGGACACAAGCACATCACATGCACGCCACTGTGACACAAGCACATCACATGCACGCCACCATGTACACAAACACATCACATGCACGCCACATGGACACAAGCACATCACATGCACGCCACCATGGACACAAGCACATCACATGCACGCCACCATGGACACAAGAACATCACATGCACGCCACCATGGACACAAGCACATCACATGCACGCCACCATGTACACAAGCACATCACATGCACGCTACCATGTACACAAGCTCACATGCACGCCACCATGACACAAGCACATCACATGCACGCAACGTCGACACACATCACATGCACGCCACATGCACAAGATCAAATGCACGCCACCATGGACAGCACATCACATGCACGCCACCATGGACACAGCACATCACATGCACGCCACATGGACACACACATCACATGCACGCCACTGACACAAGCACATCACATGCACGCCACTGTACACAAACACATCACATGCAAGCCACCATGGACACAAGCACATCACATGCACGCCACCATGGACACAAGAACATCACATGCACGCCACCATGGACACAAGCACATCACATGCACGCCACCATGTACACAAGCACATCACATGCACGCCACCATGTACACACACATCACATGCACGCCACCATGGACACAAGCACATCACATGCACGCCACCATGGACACAAGCACATCACATGCATGTCACCATGTACACAAGCACATCACATGCACGCCACCATGGACACAAGCACATCACATCCACGCCACCAACACAAGCACATCAACACGCCATCATGTACACAAGCACATCTGCACCACCTGACATAAGCACATCACATGCACGCCACCATGGACACAAGCACATCATATGCACGCCACAGTGGACACAAGCACATCACATGCACGCCACCATGGACACAAGAACATCACATGCACGCCACGGACACAAGCACATCACATGCACCATCATGTACACAATATGCACAATACACATCACTGCACGCCACCATGGACACAAGCACATCATATGCACGCCACAGTGGACACAAGCACATCACATGCACGCCACCATGTACACAAGCACATCACGCACGCCATCATGTACACAAGCACATCACATGCACGCACCATGGACATAAGCACATCACATGCACGCCACCATGGACACAAGCACATCATATGCACGCCACGTGGACAGCATCACATGCGCCACCATGTACAAGCACATCACATGCACGCCACCATGTACACAAGCACATCACATGCACGCCACCATGTACACAAGCACATCACATGCACGCCACCATGTACAAGCACATCACATACACGCACCATGGACATACATCACATGCACGCCACCATGGACACAAGCACATCAATGCGACAGTGACACAAGCACATCACATGCATGTCACCATGTGCAGCACATCACGTGCACGCCACCATGGACACAAGCACATCACATCCACGCCACCATGGACACAAGAATCACATATGCACGCCACATGGACACAAGCACATCACATGCACGCCACCACGGACACAAGAACATCACATGCACGCCACCATGCACACAAAGCACATCACATGCACGCCACCATGTACACAAGCACATCAAATGCACGCCACCATGGACACAAGCACATCACATGCACGCCACCATGGACACAAGCACATCACATGCACGCCACCATACACCCAAAAACATCACATACACTTAAGTCTGTACATCAACACACACACACACACACACACACACACACACACACACACACACACACACACACTCACACACACAAGGGAGCCAGGAAACATATGCCCACACACGCACGGAACTACACAGGTACAGTAGCTAAAACAACTATCTGTGCATACTTTGTGGGAAACAACATGAGACCATGGACGATAATTTTTGGTATATGAGGTCTGTCACGAATCACACGTCAAATTTCGGAGCATATCGACCCCCACCTGCACAGATATTTGTTTCAGCTACTGTAGTACATAGAAGCACATCCCAGCACCAGAGGTTTCATTATCCTAGCACCAGAGGTTTCATTATCCTAGCACCAGAGGTTTCACTATCCTAGCACCAAAGGTTTCATTATCCTAGCACCAAAGGTTTCATTATCCTAGCACCAGAGGTTTCACTATCCTAGCACCAGAGGTTTCATTATCCTAGCACCAGAGGGTTCACTATCCCAGCACCAGAGGGTTCACTATCCCAGCACCAGAGGTTTCACTATCCTAGCACCAGAGGTTTCATTATCCTAGCACCAGAGGTTTCACTATCCTAGCACAGAGGGGTTTCACTATCCTAGCACCAGAGGTTTCACTATCCAAGCACCAGAGGTTTCACTATCCTAACAGAGGTTTCACTATCCTAGCACCAGAGGTTTCACTATCCTAGCACCAGAGGTTTCATTATCCTAACAGAGGTTTCACTATCCTAGCACCAGAGCTTTCACTATCCTAGCACCAGAGGTTTCACTATCCTAGCACCAGAGGTTTCACTATCCTAGCACCAGAGCTTTCACTATCCTAGCACCAGAGGTTTCACTATCCTAGCACCAGAGGTTTCACTATCCAAGCACCAGGGGGTTTTCATTGTGAAGCCTTGTGGATGATGTTAAATTCTAGATGGCTTAGGAGAACAGTTAAAAAAATAGGCGGCCTTGGAGACACTGGAGAACGATAGTCTAAGTTAGTATGGAGATATTAGTATGATACGTGAAAAGAGTCCTTGGAGACACTAAAGGAGCCTTGGAGACGTTAAGGGCAGATAGGAGCCCATGAAGCCAATAGCTTTAAGAAACTTTAGAAACAATAAGGACAGCTTGGAGACCGTGACTTTAAAAGACCAGACACACCTAGGAGACCACATTGTTATCGGGAGTTGCTGGAGACGAGGGCAGGTTGAAGGAGATCACGAGTGAATATATCGGTTATCGGGTCTGGGTGTTAAAAGAGTCGATTCACCACTAATCCGATAAAGGAGGTTGGGGGAGGGGCATGGTGTGGTGGTGAAGGGGGAGTAGGGGTGATGAGATGGAGTGGTGGTGGTGAGGTGGAGTGGTGGTGGAGTGGTGGTGATGAGGTGGAGTGGTGGTGATGAGGTGGAGTGGTGGTGGTGAGAATGTGGAGTGGTGGTGGTGAGGTGGAAGTGGTGGTGGTGAGTGGGTGGTGGTGGTGAGGTGGAGTAGTGGTGATGAGATATGGAGTGGTGGTGGTGAGGTGGGATAGTGGTGATGAGATGGAGTGGTGGTGGTGAGATGGAGTGGTGGTGGTGAGGTGGAGTGGTGGTGGTGAAAGAGGGAGTAGTGATGAGATGGAGTGGTGGTGGTGGGAGTGGAGTGGTGGTGGAGTGGTGGTGATGAGAATGGAGTGGTGGTGGTGAGGTGGAGTGGTGGTGGTGAGAATGAGTAGTGGTGAGATGGTGGTGGTGGTGAGGTGGAGTGGTGGTGGGTGAGGTAGTGATGAGAATGGGTGGTGGTGGTGGTGGAGTGGTGGTGGTGAGATGAATGGTGTGGATGGGTGGTGGTGGTGAGGTGGGTGGTGGTGAGTGGGGTAGTGGTGATGAGATGGGTGGTGGTGGTGGAGTGGAGTGGTGGTGGTGTGAGCCAGGGGTGATGAGATGGGTGGTGGTGGTGGTGGAGTAGTGGTGGTGGAGTAGTGGTGATGAGATGGAGTGGTGGTGATGAGGTGGAGTGGTGGTGGTGATGAGGTGGAGTGGTGGTGGTGATGAGGTGGAGTGGTGGTGGTGGTGAGGTGGAGTGGTGGTGGTGAGGTGGAGGGATGGTGTGTGCGGGGGAGAGGATTCTAGTTTGAGGTCTCGGAACCGGATTCAGATCGAGACTCGGATTCGTTGAGGGTGGTAATTTTTGAACTCGGACTAATAAACAAAACCTAATCTAATTTAATCCGAATGAGCCCGGTAATACCTAATTAATGTAACCCCTTGAGTACTGGGTCATCTTTCGTATGAGTGGAGGTAGTGTGCTGACCTAATCAAATATGGCATAACTTGACCTAATTTATCCTAGTCTATTCAAATTTAACCAACGTAACTTAACCAAATCAAATCTAAGCTAACGCAACCATCTCTAACCTAACCTCACTTAACCAAATCTAACTTAACTTAACCTAACTTCTTCTTTACTTCTAACTTCTTCTAACCTAACTAACCTAACCTAACCTAACCTAACCTAACCTAACCTAACCTAACCTAACACCAACTTACGCTTCTTCTTCTAACCTAACCTAACCCCTAAGCTAACGCAACCATCTCTAACCTTACCTCACTTAACCAAATCTAACTTAACTTAACCTTACCACATCTAACCTAATCAAATGTAACGTAACCTAACTTAACCTAGTCTAGGCTAACCTTATCCAACCAAATTGAACACAACAAACCAAAACAGCCAACCAAACCAAACCTAATCTAACCAAATCTAACCAAACCTAATCTAACCAAATCTAACCAAACCTAACGAAACCTAATCAAACCTAACCTAAACAAACCTAACCTAACCCAACTTCGATCCGAATTTGAGTTCTGGTCCAAAGGTCATGACACCTACAGGTTCTATCTAAATATTCCTATTAGCTGGAGAAAAAACGTGTCTAGTCTCCATAGAGTCTCAGCTTAGGCCCGACGCCAGTTTTGCAAGCTATCATTTTTGTTGTGGTTGCATAAGTTTGGGAATTTGACGTGATTTTACGTCAACTATATGGTAGAAATTATCGTAAGAATCATTACTGCGGATAGTCAATTTCGTTAGGTTAGGTTAGGGTAATTTAAGTTAGGCTAACTCAGTTTAACTTAGATTAGATTAAGTTAGGTTAGGTTAAGTTAAGTTAGGACAGACCATTAGTTACGACACACTCAGAGTCCAATCCATTAAAGCCTCCCTCGTAGGACGTCTCGCTAATACAGCAGAGAGATGCCGCGGGAGGGATCACTTACCAGGGCGAGGGAGATTCACTTTAGCCTCATCTGTGTTTCGTCGATCACGTTACGAGGGGAAATGGCGCACTAAATTCCACCATTTCAGCAAAACATTTTCATTGTGTTGTGCTGTGGAGGGATACGCCGCTAGTCCAAGAAATTTCTTATCAACGTCTTTGAGAATGTTTTACGTAGCTTTGAGAAGATTCACAAGAAAAGAAAGAAAAATGAAAAAAAGGAAAATAATATATATATATATAAACGGTCTCTCTCTTTCTGAGCCAGACTGTCAGGAAAAGTTTTTGACCAGAGATATCAAACGTTGCGAACACACACACACACACACACACACACACACACACACACACACACACACACACACACACACACACACACACTAACAGGTCTAAATATACCAGTGTATATAAATGGAGAATAATTTTTTTTTTACTTTTTCGGGTCAATATGCAGGAGTTGTTGGAGGGTCAGGGCCTTATCAATGTCGTAAAACTGGCAACGTTTTCTTTATCAGGAGTTTCATGAGAGGCGGTGCTGAGTAGCCATTATCACCAGCACCACTACCACCACCACCACCACCACCACCACTACTACCATCACTACTGCTGCCACCGCTATTACCATTACCACTACTACCATCACTACTACCACCACCACCACCACTACTACTACCTTCACCACTACTACCACCACCACCACCACCACTACTACTACTACTGCCACTAGTACCACCACTACTACTACTACTACCACTACTGCCACCACCACACTACCATTATTACACCACTACCACACCACCATGGCTCCAATATCACACCACCACACATCTGGCCACGACCACCACCACATACCTGGCCACGACCACCACCATCACCACCACACATCTGGCCACCACCGCTCAATAACTATGAGGCCACAGTTTTGGAGGAAAGTGAAGTGAGTGATACAGAGGTCATGATGGGATCAGACCGCGGGGGGATTACTGGAGAAGTGAAATAATAATAATAACAATAATAACAATAACAATAATAACAATAACAATAACAACAATAACAATACCAATAACAATAATAATAATAATAATAATAATAATAATAACTCTACCACTACAACAGTCTATAAACCCGTGGCTCTTATAGAATAAAAGCTTGAGAGATTCTTTACTACAACACTGCAAGCAACACAGTACAAGTTGACACGAGAAGACCCGAGCCACCTGCTGACGGAGTGCGATGAGCCGCTATACCGAAGGAGGTGCTCGGGGTAGGCAGTAGAGGAGGGTTCAGAGTGATATTATTTATTGCTGTAATTTTAATGCCATTTTGTGAAGTGTGTTGAGATTAAGGTGTGTTTTGCCAGTCTGTCTCTCTCTCTCTCTCTCTCTCTCCTCAAAACACCAACAGGAACACTCACCAGAGATCCAGCTGCCGTTGAAGGTGTGGATCTTGAAGCTGTCACCCAGTATATCGTCTAACTCAAATCTCCGACCTTTGACCCTCGGACCGTCATCAGGTGGGGTCAGCAGCAACACCGACGTCACTATCATGCCCAGGACGAAGCAGATGACCAGGACGGCGATGATGATGCCCTTCCAGTTTCTTTGATTGGGGTTGGACGAGGCCAGTTCCTAGTGGGGAGAGAAGAGGGAGATGGTTAATTTTATGGTGTCTGAAAGTGTTAGTAAGGTGAAGTTAGGGTGATTGGTTTGGTTAGGTTAAGGTGTGATAGGTTAGGTGAAGTGAGGTTTGGTGAGGTAAGGATTTGATTGGTGTGGTTAGGGTGTGATTGCTTAGGTTAGGTGAGGTTAGATGAGGTTAAGGTGACTGGTTAGGTTCGGTTAGGTTATTGTGATTGGTGTCAAGATCTTACTGTTGTGGGTCCCCTCTCACATAGGCCTCAAAGAACATGACAGAGTTGATGCCCTCGCCAAACATCCGCGTCTAACAAAGACACTGTTGAATACACTCTGGGTCTGTCAAGGAGATCCCCTAAAACTATAATTAGGAAAGAACTTACTGATGAATTTGACGCAAGCAGACAAGTGCAAACAGGCACTAGTCGATCCATCGTTTGCCATAATGAGAAGTATCAAATAAAACATATATATGGAGCAAGGAGCAAGTAACAAGATTACTAGATTACAAGATGTAGTAACCGCTAGACTGAGGTTAGGATATAAGTACCTCTGGCAGTATGTTCCTCAAGCAGATGTAAACAAGACTAAATGTAAAGTGTGTGGCCAGACATATGGCCACACACTCGCCCTCGACTGTGTGAAGATAGAACCTTTTGGGGACAGGTCCAAGCACACTGTGTGTGAAATGGCACAACACTTCATCTTTAATGACAAGATAGCCGACATATTATGATTGTATCCACTTTTTTGCACTTAGTAGCTATATCAGCACCCATGTATAGAACCAAACACCCAATGTGCTTGAATACCTCTCACGCAAATGTGAAAAAGTGTGTTGCCAGACATATTGCCTCACACTCCTGCAATCACGCAGCTGAACTAAACAAAAAAATTATTTGAGATACTCTGTAACATTCAATGCCATAATGTCCTGACACGGGGGTTAGTTATACTGACCCTTTGTAAACTCTACTCTGTAATCCTATTTTGCGCTACCGCTCACAGGATGAGTATGGAGTGCACAGTAAACTAGCAGCTGTAAGTGGCAAAGTTAAAATTAAAAAAAAAAATGCTTAGGTTACGTGAGGTTAGATGAAGTTAGGATTTGACTAGTTAAGTTAGGTTAGGGCGAAAATGTTTGGTTAGATTAGGGTGTGATTGGTTAGGTTAGGGTGCGATTGGTTAGGTTAGGTTAGGTTAGGTTAGGTTAGGTTAGGGTGTGATTGGTTAGGCTAGGTTTGGTTAGGGCAGATGTGGTGTGGTTGGGGTGTGATTGGTTAAGTCAGCTTTGGTTATATTTTGCACAGGTTTGGGTAGGGTAGGGTTGGGTAGGGTAGGGTAGGGTAGGGTAGGGTAGGGTAGATAGCAGAATATTAGATAGAGTTAGGCGATGATTTAGTTCGGTTACATTTAGATTAAGTTAAGTTTATGTTAGATTAAGTTAGGTTTAGGTAAGATAATGTTAGGTTAGGTTAGGTTACCTCAGCTGATGTAAAATTCAACCTCTTTACCAACTTCTATTATTATTTACAAGTGCAATTTCTTTCTCATAACCAAATTAATTATCAACTTACCTTTTCCTTATCAACAAAACGTCATAAGTTTCCCTTGATCACACCAACACCTTCATTTGTTCATAATGCATAAAATACTACATATTAAATACATAGATCTAACAGCTACAGTGGATCGTATATCAGTGGAGAATTTTTTTGCACAACATATACATTATTTTCATCCCAACATTTTTCCCTACAGTTCTGCCAAGTTGCCTTTTATTATTGGTCATATCAAGGAGCGAACGATTTTTTCCATCTGAATTTCGGAATAACAAAGATTCGTATAATAAATATCGTTTATATGAAAATATGCCAGAATGAACAGTACCTAAAGGAGTTACTTAAGACACAAAACCTCATTCAGGCTCTACCTTAACTAGTTACAGTCACTTAGCAGCAGTTAGGAGTTAGTTAAGGGAAGGGTATGTTGTTAGTTTATCTCTATAATGTCTTAATATTGGGATTAATTGCACATGTCTTGTTTCACCAGGAAGGGAGATGGGGTGGTTAGGGAATACTAATCAGGTCTCACCAGGAGGGAGGGAGATATACTGCTTTATGTGTCACCAGGAGGGAGGGAGATATACTGCTTTATGTGTCACCAGGAGGGAGGGAGATATACTGCTTTATGTCTATATGCTGCTTTATGTCTCACCAGGAAGGAGAGAGATATACTGCTTTATGTGTCACCAGGAGGGAGGGGAGATATACTGCTTTTGCTCACCAGGGAGGGTGGGAGATATACTGATTTATGTCTCACCACTAGGAGGGAGGGCTATACTGCTTTTATGTGTCTCACAGGAGGGAGGGAGATATATAATCTCACTGATATACTGCTTTTATGTCTCACCAGGAGGGAGGGAGATATACTGCTTTTATGTCTCACTAGGAGGGAGGGGAGATATACTGCTTTATGCTGATATACTGCTTTATGTCTCACTAGGAGGAGGAGATATACTGCTTTATGTCTCTAGGAAGGAGGAGATATAGCTTTATGTCTCACCAGGAGGGAGGGAGATATACTGCTTTATGTGTGTCTCACTGGGAGGGAGAGATATATGCTTTATGTCTCACCAGGAGGGAGAGATATGCTGCTTTTATGTGTCTGGGGGAGGGAGATATACTGATTTATGTCTCACCAGGAGGGAGGAGATATACTGATTTATGTCTCACGAGGAGGAAGGGATATATACTGCTTTTATGTCTCACCAGGAGGGAGGAGATATGCTGCTTTATGTCTCACCAGGAGGGAGGAGATATACTGATTTACGTCTCACCAGGAAAGGGAGATATACTGCTTTTATGTCTCACTAGGAGGGAGGGAGATATACTGCTTTATGTCTCACCAGGAGGGAGGGAGATATGCTAGCTTTATGTGTCTGGGAGGGAGGGAGATATACTGATTTATGTCTCACCAGGAGGGAGGAGATATTCTTTTATGTCTCACCAGGAGGAAGGGATATATACTGCTTTATGTCTCACCAGGAGGGAGGGAGTGTTCTGCTTTATGTCTCACGAGGAGGAAGGGATATATACTGCTATGTCTCACCAGGAGGGAGGGAGATATGCTGCTTTTATGTCTCACCAGGAGGAGGGAGATATACTGATTTACGTCTCACCAGGAAGAGGGAGATATACTGCTTTATGTCTCACTAGGAGGGTGGGAGATATACTGCTTTATGTCTCACCAGGAGGGAGATATACTGATTTATGTCTCACCAGGAGGGAGGGAGATATGCGATTTATGTCTCACGAGGGAGGAAGGGATATACTGCTTTATGTCTCACCAGGAGGGAGGGAGATATGCTGCTTTATGTCTCACCAGGAGGAGGGAGATATACTGATTTACGTCTCACCAGGAAGAGGGAATATACTGCTTTATGTCTCACTAGGAGGGAGGGAGATACTGCTTTTATGTCTGGGGAGGGAGATATGCTGCTTTATGTCACCAGGAGGGAGGAGATATACTGATTTATGTCTCACACCAGGAGGGAGGGAGATATTCTGCTTTATGTCTCACCAGGAGGGTGGGAGATATACTGATTTATGTCTCACCAGGAGGGAGGGAGATATGCCGCTTTATGTCTCACCAGGAGGGTGGGAGATATGCTGCTTTATGTCTCACCAGGAGGGAGGGAGATATGCTGCTTTATGTCTCAACAGAAGGGAGGGAGATATGCTGCTTTATGTCTCACCAGGAGGGAGGGAGATATGCTGCTTTATGTCTCAACAGAAGGGAGGGAGATATACTGATTTATGTCTCACCAGGAGGGAGGGAGATATGCTGCTTTATGTCTCACCAGGAGGGAGGGAGATATGCTGCTTTATGTCTCACCAGGAGGGAGGGAGATATGCTGCTTTATGTCTCAACAGAAGGGAGGGATATATATATTGCCAAAACTAACCTAACCTTACCTGTAGTGGATACTCTCCTCTACAATTGCCAACTGCCGTTTTGTCGCTGACCAGCCGACCCCTCGGCGAGTTTTTCTTCCCAAGCCTCGCTTTCTGACTGCGAGGTGATTGGCCAGTTCCCGCCTTTCACCTCAGCAATTGAGCAGCGCCACTCCCTTCCAGCAGACTTGTATAAATACCCCCAGCCTCGCCGTGAAGAGGATTATACTCAACGCTCTCAAATAGACAAGACCTCCTCTCAACAAGCTCCTCACCACACAGCAACTCCCTAGCACTGCATTTGTACATACAATAATATACAGTATATAGAAAACACCACTGTGAGTTTCCCTTCTAACCTCCATCCTTAGTGCGAGGTCTCCTACAAGCAAACGCTACAGTGCTCTCGACTTCCCGATCGTCCCACGAAGGTCCCCTCCTCAGAACCGACTCCCCTCAGCCGGCAAGTTTTGCCAACATGAGGGGTCGACGTAAACGCCCCAGAAGAGGTGTCCCCTCTCTCATTGATGCCATCGCCAACTCGCCTGGTCATACTGAATCCAACACCCTTCAAGAGTCAGTCCCCAGCGATTATGACAGTGACGGCAATGTTTCTATGGGAAACACTAGCTGAAGTGGAAACACCAATGTCACGGACCCTATCACCCTGCCCTCTGCCAAACAGCCAAGTAAGCTAAATCTGCACTTCCCCAAGGACTCACTGAAAACCACCGAGGAACAGTTTAATTGGATGATGAAGTACTGCAGACAACACGGTCCCAACATTCAATTCCGACAAGGCAAGAACCGGAACTCTATCAAGTGTCAGACCCTTGAGGTCTATGAATCACTTAGTACTGATGGGTTTGACGGGGTTGTCCTGGTGCTTCCCCCCCCCCAGTAGACGCTGATGAATGCTGCCACATCCTAGTGAAACGATTCCCCCTATATGCTGACATCCAAGATGCTCGTGACTTTAATTCTATAATACTCAGTAGGGTGTGACAGTTGCCCCAACTTTGCTCTACAATGCTGTTCAAAATTTTGGTGCTGCATATTGACATAAAAAATACCCACGTGCAATTTTTTGAAAATTCGTGCATATTTGAGCGAGCACCAGCAATTTGAAAAATAGCGATTTTGCTTATACGGCATACGCGCTTATATATGAGTTTACACAACCATCATAAGGGATATTAACACAAATCATTTGCCTGTCTTAATTAATAGCTGTTATCACTAACACAAAAAAGTTAATCATTCTTATTCTCTCATGGTACATTAAGGGGTTTTATCATATATTCACAAGGTATTATTTCTCTAGAGCAAGAAACCATGATTTCTGTTCGGAAACAGATGATCGTTTGTGCTGATTAGGAACGCGGAGTCTGTCATTTTCAACTACTTGAAGGACTTCTTGAAAGAGCTCCTCATCCCTGGCAACATTAAGAAAGTCATGGCAAAGTTTTACACCACGCTCTGCAGCCTCATTATTGACCTGAAGCTTGTCCACAACCCGTTTCATGTTCAGGAAGTCGTCAAGATCCGCCCATTCACTGGCTGGACTGTGGAGAAACTGATAGGGCATGCCTAAAATGGTGAAGAACCGGCTTGAGTCAGGCCCAATTAGGTCCACCAGGGCAGTGCCACTTTCTGGGACAGGGGGAAGATATGGCTTTCCATAGCCCCCATGATTGAGCCCCACTCTCTTAGTAACTTCAGTGCCTTCATGGCAAAGAAGGGCCTTCCTCATCTCCTCTTTTGTCCTTTCTTGTACTTGGGACGAGAACAAAGCCAGTGGGGCCAACTCCTCAGTTAGGTACCAAGTGTGTCTACTGAGTGCCACACGTGCTTTGTCAACTATTGTGGCGTCATATGAGGCAAATTCAGCCAAGGTTTCGACCAAATTCAAGTCATTCAGTGGCGCACTTGCTGGAACGGGGCAAACAATTCACCATGGGACATAAACAGTGACTGTGAACACAGCAAACCTTTCTAACTTGCTGATTTGACTTTTAGTCACAACCTCGGCTTTGGGAAACTGCTTTTTGATCTGGCCTGACAAAAGAACAATCTTGAGGGTATAGAGCAGTTTAGCCATCCACCTTGCTTTGTGAAGTGCGCGGGGTAGACCATCGTGAAGTTCACTGGCTCGGATCCTTTAGTTACAAGCAGCAGACAAAGCTCTACTAGCTCCTTGTAGTCGCCACGTTGTAAATGGTTGGGCTAGAGATTCACGGAAGAAGTCAGCCATCTTCTGCTGGCGCTCCTCAAACACTCCAGGCATTGCGGGGTAGTAGTATTTCTTTTCTTCATTGTACGCCAGTTGAGAGAAATGGGTCTTGAACCTAGAAATGCAATTATTGGGATTATTGTATTTCGTACTAATTTATAATATTGTTTTAGGGGTATTAAGATTGATATGATCGATCATTTGCTTGGTGTTAGTATATCTTATAAGTCTAATAAAAGAAATTCCACTAAATTTGTTCATTAGATAATAATATTCCTTGTTATTTTGTAAAGCCGATGGTGCTAGCTCAAACATGCACCGATCTCCAAAAAAATTTACAAGGGTGTTTCCTAGATAAATACACAACACTAAGACTTTGTACAGCATTGTAGGACCATGTTTTTATTTTTAGAGGGCAACGGTCACACCCTGATACTCAGTATACGTCGACATTACAGGGGGAACACCCCACAAGCTACTGTCATTGTCAAGTGGAAGGGAAGGGAATACCCAACCACTGTGGAGGCCCACCCAATCCTCCCTCCACTTTATGCAGAACCCTATCATCCTGGGCCTGCTTTTTGTGTAAACTGTTCTCATTGGGGTCACAACCTTCACTGCCTACTGCCGACGTGATCGTCCCAGATGTCGCTTCTGTTCATGTAACCACAACTCCGCCGCTTGTGCCCAGAAAGTCAAAGACCACCTTAATAGGGGTGGTGTGGGCTATGCAGTTGATCCCAGGTGCTGTAACTGGGGCACAATGCTGACTCACGGCAATGCTCCAATCGCCCATCTGTCCCAGGGGAAAAGCCTCCCCGAAGGCCGTGTCTACCACAACGCCCCCCCCCCCTCCCGAGTTTACCGGGCCGCCTCCCTCAACGACACCTGCCCCTGCCTGGCTTCGCCAGGCTGCACCACAACATCACCTACCGTTCCCTAACTCAACCACTACTGAGCTTCCTCCCCGTCTCTACTCTGATGCTGTCAGGTCTCGTGCTCCCACCGGTGCTCCCCCCCACAACCCCCCTCCAGTGATATGACGCAGATCATGTCCCTCTTCCAAGAATTTACCAGTCATGATGAGAAAATCTTCGTTACACTCTGTACCGCCATCTCCGACCTACACAACCAACTCTTGCCCTCTGCTGCCACCCAGTCACTCCCCTCTTCTGGTTTGACACAAGCTGGTAATCCCCCTGTGAGCCCCCCAAACTCACGGCCTGTGTGTACTGCTGCCCCCGAGCCAAGTCCTGCCTCATCTTCACGACACATGGTGCCTCAACCTGTCCACCTACTGCAAGCCGTGCCCGCTCCTGTGCCTGTGCTGTCTCCACCAGGGCTACCTATTGGACCTGAGGACACCACCCCTGGCTACCCGTACCCCACTGACATGCCGGCACCTAAGGCCCATCCGTCCACGTCAGGGGTACACATGTACCCAACTGGCCCGCCTGTAACCAGTCTAATACACCACATTGGATAGCTACGCTACAGGACTGCAGGTACTCACCTGGAACATAAACGGCTTGCAAAACAAGTTTGGTGCCCTCAAAACCTAAGCCTACACTGAAGATGTCGACGTTCTGTGCCTCCAAGAAACGCGGTGTGCTGCTGGTACCTATGTGCTCAGTGGCTACACATGTGTTGAGAGCCTATCCACCCCTGTTCTTCGCGTCGATGGACCACCACGAGGACATGCACGTGGACTACGGATCTACATCAAGAAGGATGGCCCCTACCAACCTCTCGACGTCCCCCTTGATGACGACACCACCGACGCACACGCCATCACAATCACACTAAAAGGTATGTCCCTCAATACTGTCAATGTCTATGTGCCTCCCTCCACCCCTACTGTACTTGTCCTACCACACCATATCACCTGCACCCCCACCCTCCTTGTGGGGGACCTCAATGCCCGACACCCCAGTCTCGGCTGCCAGGGGTCCCACTCAAACTCCCTGGGTAACTCCTGGCTCTCCTACCTACAAACCACTGATGACCCTGTACGTCTCCTCTGCCCTCCATCACCACCCACATCGGGGGAGGGAAACTTAACTATCGCTCTCTACTCTGACCCTCACCGCCCACACTCCACCCGCATCCTCCATTCCCCTCACAGTGACCATTTCCCTATCCACACTACCCTCCAGTACGTGAGAATACCTGCCCCACCCAAGTGCCCTAGGCTCAGCCTACCCCCTGCCAACATACCTGCCTTCATCACTACCATTGCTGAATGGTTTCAGGGTTTCAGGGTTACACTGCCACCACCGCAGACCAATTCTACCTTGATCTGTCCAAACAATGCACTGACCTCCTCCGCCCTGACCCAGAACACCGCCGCCCTAACCGCCAGCCCAGGAGTTAGTAGAATGTTAACCGCGACCCTCATGTTAAGTCTATCCGAGTATGGCACCGACTAGCAGTCGACCAGTGGAAGAAATCTCCCAGCTCCCCTGACGCTCTACGCTTCCCGATGCGCACAAATAAAGAGCTCCAATCTGCCATCACTCTCGCACGAGAGAAGCAGTGGTTTGATTTTGCTTCTATTGACCAGTCTACATCTATAGGTGATATATGGCACACCATTAACCGTGCCCGGGGCACCAACGACAGACCTGCGCTCCACCTCAGACCAGCTGCCCGAGCTGAGGCGCTCTCCCAGACGTGGCAGGAGGCCGCCTCCATCGACGCGCTACCACCAGCTGTACGAGACCTCACCCTCGCACTGCAACCACAACGCCGACAGCGCATCTCCGAGTACCAAGACCTACCTGCAGACACTGACGTGCCTTTCACACAGTGTGAACTACTAATTGCTGTTAAGGGCGGTCGGTCCACCGCCCCTGGCGATGACGGCGTCACATATGAAGTGCTAAATGCCCTTATTGCCATCCCTGGTAACCCCCTCCTCTGTCTATTTAACCTCTCTTTTGATACTGGACAGCTGCCCCACTTGTGGAAGACTGCCACCACCATCCCAGTCCCTAAACCAGGCAGTCAAGACGAATATCGTCCAATCTCCCTCATCTCCTGCTTCTCAAAGATGATGGAGTGCATGATATGCCACCGCCTCCACTGGAAAATTGAAGCCCACCTGCACTCTGACCTCTATGGGTTCCGCCCTGGGAAGACTACTGCTCACTGCATCGCTCACTACATGGCGAACACCTCAGTCAAAACCTCCCTCTTCGTCGACTTCAAGGGTGCTTTTGATAATGCCAACAGTGAAGTGATCCTTGAAGGCCTCACGCACATTGATGTGAAGGGCAAACTCCTCACGTGGATTGCTGACTACCTCTCCCATCGACAAACCCGTGTCCATTTTCAGGGCCACTACTCTATAATCAGGGACCTTGATTTTGGTACGCCTCAGGGAGGTGTACTCAGCCCTACACTCCTTAATGTTCTCATGAACTCCATCTGCCGCCTCAACGACATCTTTGCTGAGCGCGCCCTAGACGGTCACATCATAAGCTACGCTGATGATATTCTCCTCCAAATTACTGCAGTGCAACATGAACAACCTATACTCTCCACGTTCGCCCGGACCTGTCAAACACTCGGGTTAGTTATCTCACACACTAAAACCAAGTTCATCTCACGCTTCCGGCGTCAGACACCACTGACTCTGCAAGGACAAGACATCGATCAAGTACGCACCTACAGGTACCTTGGTCTACCCGTGCGAGCCACTACCAGCGCCACTACCTCCACTGTCGCCGCCCACGTCATCTCCCAGTGCCGCCAACGAACGAGGCCCCTCCAATACCTCACCCACGGCCTCAAAGGAGCCTCTGTCAGGGTCCTACGTCTCATGTACATTGCTATCGTCAGAGCTATCATAGATTATGCCTCTGCTGTCCTTGCAGTTGCCTCCCAGCGCGAGAAACAAAGCATAAAGAAAATCCAAAACAGAGCAATGAGACTCATCCTCGGCTGCCATATGACCACCAGAATGGAAGTCATGAGGCGTGAACTAATCCTGCTTCCTGTCTACGATCAAATTACTGCTCTCAATGTCATCCTTAGTGTTAAACTTATTCGCAGTGAGCAACCGACTCCCCTGTCGCGCTCACTGAACTCACATCTTAACACCCTCCTGCGCCGGCCTGTCCCCATTACCTTTCGCTCCCCCTCTCAACACTGGCTCGTCCACACTGCTGTTGACATCCAGCGTTATCACCTCTACACCCCCTCGACCTCTCTCCCTCCCGAGTACACTCATCCGCCTCTACCGCCGTGGACTTCCCCGAGTGTTGATGCTGTCGTCCACACCTTCTCTGGTCGTAAATCCACCCAACTGCGGTATATGCTCAAACTTAACTGCCTTGAGCAGATTAATGATGTCGCCGCCTCTCTTACGACCTCCCACCCTCCTATCCTCGTCTACTGTGATGGGTCTGTTACCACGCTGGGCAGCGCTGGGGCAGCTGTGTGGATTCCTGAGCGCCAGGCCTGCAGGAAAATCAGGGTCCACGACTGGGCCTCCTCCACTGACACTGAAAGCATAGCCATCCTCGCGGGCATTCATGAGGGGGCGACCTATGCTCGCACTGAACGCTGGAACCTCCTTATAATCAGTGACAGCACTTCTGCACTAGCGAGGCTCAAATTACCCTCCCCCTCCTTCCAACACACCCTACTCGCCGGGCTAGAACAAACTGATGACAACAGTGTCAAGTTTATTTGGATCCCGTCACATATAGGAATAACTGCCTGTGACACTGTTGATCGGCTTGCCAAAGAAGCGACACAAGAAGAAGATATTGAAGCCACCCTCGCCCTCTCCCTGAATCATCTCAAATCTCTCATACACGCCGCACAACGAGAGGCATTCAACGAATAGTGGACACACCTGAAACAACGGGGTAGCGTCACACGACGCTACTATGACGCTGTAACCGCTGACGAAAACCGCCACTTCAAAGAGTATTAATCCCTGACTCGATCTCAACAGATTATGTACATGAAACTGCGCCTAGGGTACAGATAGCTATGGGAGTACATTGACAACCCTGAGCCTGGCCGCACTGCTTGTAAACTTTGTGGTCAACCCGACTCTCACACCCTCTCTCACTACATCCTCACTTGCCCTATGACCTCCTCCTGCTTGTCCCCCTCACCCCCAGCCGTTACCAACACCTCTTCCCTCCACACACTTTGCCATAAAGGGATGAAATGTCCCGGGAACTTTCCCCCCACACACTCATCATTCTGTCACTTTATGTAACTTGCTGACAAAACCTATGACCCTTCAGGCTTTTCCGCCCTTAATGCATGAGACATAAAGGCAAGCATGAACTTAGCATGCTTCCCAGATGGGCGCTGTAAACGCATCTGCGCTTCACCTTGCACAGGATGTAAGGGGGTGCCCAATAAACTAGCCCCCTCGGGGGCAATCAAAAAAATAAATAAAACTCTAACCTAACCCAACTAACCTAACCATACATAACCAAATCTAACCTAAACTAATCTAACCCAAATAAACCCAACCCAACCCTGTAACAGCACCATTGGTATTATATAAATATTTCCCCAAATGGATAACACCAAAATTATTCACTAAGTTATTCTACAATGACTCAGTAGTTGTTCCTGTCATACATGCTGAGTCTATAAATTCTTCAGAGGTTGAGCGAGGTCAAGCTTAGTTAGCAAATACCTCGCTCGCTCTTCCTTGATTCTCAAGCTCTGAGAGAGAGTAGGAGCAGATTCTTACCACTCGCTAAAGGTAAAACACCCCACTTAAGTGTTCTTATATATATATATATATATATATATATATATATATATATATATATATATATATATATATATATATATATATATATATATATATATATATATAAGTGCACTCAAGACACTTATCTGGAGATAATTCACAATACATTCTCTCCCAAACTAAGTACCTGTGTATATAGTTCTGTAGAAATAAAACAACTCCAGAATAAGTGTCTACATCAGCCCTGTCACTTAAGAGTTCCAGAACTATTATATATATATTTGTGTGAGATATGTATATAAAAAAGGACTAACCCGACCCAACCCAACCTAATCTAAACTACCCTAACCCAACCTAACCCAACCCAACCCAACCCAACCTAATCTAAACTACCCTAACCCAACCTAACCCAACCCAACCTAATCTAAACTACCTAACCCACCCAGCAAAACTACCCAACCCAAGCCTAACCTAACCTGGCCTAACCAACCCAACCCAACCCAACCTAACCTAACCTAACCCAACCTAACCTAACCTAACCCAACCTAACCTAACCACTACATTCATCAAACGGGTGACTTAATGAAGGAGCGACTTTAAGTGTTTTGTTTCTTCTATTGATGATGCTTGTGTGATACGCTGTTCGCCTCCTCCTCCTCCTCCTCCTCCTCCCTTCCTACCTATCCACCTCCTTTTCCTCCTGCTCTTCTTTTCCTCATGCTCCTCTTCCTTCTCCTACTCCTCCTCCTTTTCCTCCTCCTCTTTCGCCTCGTATGCTTTTGAAGAATGAAAGCTGGTAATTTTAGTTCGTAAGAGAGAGAGAGAGAGAGAGAGAGAGAGAGAGAGAGAGAGAGAGAATGTATGTGTGTGTGTGTGTGTGTGAATGACTGGGAAATGTGCTTAAAGACATTAGCTGGTGTAGGAATCCAATATACATTAACAACACTAAATAATAATGATGGTGTTGTAGAGGCCGCGTCCCATCAACACAAACTCCAAGTGTAAACAAAGCCATATCCTCAACTAGCCATAACCTCTTGTTAATTGTTTTCAGAGACACAGTTTTTCACTTCACGTCATCTTTTTTACAGCATTACACAGCTAAAAGTGTTTCAGAGGAAGAACTCAAGATGTGCAGCGAATGTTTACCTTGGGACAATAACACTTTTACAGCGTTTTATTGTTTAACAGCTCGACGTGTACAGTAAGAGTATTCAATAACAGAGACACAACTTCGCACAACATCCTTCGTTTATTCATCATTACACAGCTAACTCCCTAAACATCATTACACAGCTAACTCCCTAAACATTATTACACAGCTAACTCCCTAAACATTATTACACAGCTAACTCCCTAAACATTATTACACAGCTAACTCCCTAAACATCATTACACAGCTAACTCCCTAAACATCATTACACAGCTAACTCCCTAAACATCATTACACAGCTAACTCCTTAAACATCATTACACAGCTAATTCTCTAAATATCATTACACAGCTAACTCCCTAAACATCATTAAACAGCTAACTTCCTAAGAGCTATAGTAACTGATGGGAAACTGTGGCTAAAGCTAGAAACAGCATCAGAGTAACGACAATAAAAGTGACAGCAACTTGGAGCAGCAGCTGTACCAGAGGGAGGAGCACAGTCTCCCCCTGGCTCCATCTGGGTTACAGAGGGCTGCAGGAGGCCACCCCACCACCTGCTGCACGACCACACAGCTTGATACTAAGACCTGCTGCACGACCACGCAGCTTCATACTGAGACCTGCTGCACAACCACACAGCTTGATACTGAGACCTGCTGCTCGACCACACAGCTTGATACTGAGACCTGCTGCACGAACACACAGCTTGATACTGAGACCTTCTGCACGACCACACAGCTTGTTACTGAGACCTGCTGCACGACCACGCAGCTTGATACTGAGACCTGCTGCACGACCGCACAGCGATACTGAGACCTGCTGCGACCACGCAGCTTGATGCAGACCTGCTGCACGAACACGCAACCGTGCAGACTTGCTGCACGACCACACAGCTTGTTACTGGGGCCTGCTGCACGATCGCACAACGATACTGAGACCTGCTGCACGACCATAGCTTGATACTGAGACCTGCTGCGACCGCACAGCTGATGCTGAGACCTGCTGCACGACCACATAGCTTGATGCGGGGACCTGCTGCACGACCACACCAGCTTGATGCTGAGACCTGCTGCACGACCACGCAGCGATACTGAGACCTGCTGCACGAACACACAGCGATGCACAGAACTTGCTGCGGCCACTGTGATACTGCGACTTGCTGCACGACCACACAACGATACTGCAACCTGCACGACCACACAGCTTGATACTGAAACCTGCTGCACGACTACGCAGCTTGGTACTGAAGACCTGCTGCGGCCACACCGGCTGATACTGAAACCTGCTGCACGACTGGCGCAGCTTGGTACTGGACCTGCTGCACGACCACGCAGTTTTCATACTGAGACCTGCTGCACGATACAAAGCGTGCACAGGGCCTGCTGCACGACCACACAGCGTTATACTGGACCTGCTGCGACCACGCAGTTTGATACTGAAACCTGCTGCACGATAACGCAGCAGTGCACTGGGAACCTGCTGCACGACCACAGCGATACTAAGACCTGCTGCACGACCACACGGCAATATTGAGGACCTGCTGCACGACCACACGGCTTGATATTGAGACCTGCTGCACAACCACACAGCTTGATACTGAGACCTGCTGCACGACCACACAGCTTGATACTGAAACCTGCTGCACGACCACGCAGCTTGATACTGAGACCTGCTGCACGACCACACAGCTTGATACTAAGACCTGCTGCACGACCACACAGCTTAATATTGAGACCTGCTGCACGACCACACAGCTTGATACTGAGACCTACTGCACGACCACACAGCTTGATACTGTGACCTGCTAATGACAAAGCTTAATACCAAGAATTAGTGGACGACAACAAAGCTTTTCAAAACGACCCGTTACCACAATGTCCTTTCCCGTAATGCAAGTCGTACCCTGAGATGTCTAAAAGGTCGTTCCTATCCTCTCGTGTCGTCCAGGACCTGTACACAGATGACGACGACGAACACGAATGACAAGCTGCCAGAGGGTCGTGACGGCTGATGGTCGTCGGGAACCTTATACTGTACGACTACTTCTTCCACACACACACACACATACACACACACACACACACAGTATTGACAATAGCCTAATATATCAATACTTACGAAAACAATACGATACTCACCCACGATTCAATACTTTGCAACACACGCACTGTAAAATCTCTCCGAGTTAAGTTAAATGTACAAACGCACCTTAATTTGGACCACCTAAAGAATAGACAACCCAGTTTAATTACCATGATCAATAAAAAAAAACTAAATGGTAATTAAACCAGACTTCACTTAACATAACCTAATACAACCTAACCTAATCTAGAATTAATCTAATCTAACCTACCTTAACCAACCTAACGCTAATGTAAACTAACCTAATTCTAAACCAAACTGATTTTAGCCTAACCTAACCTAAAGCTAACCTAACCTAACCTAAAGCTAATCTAACCTAACCTAAACATAACCCTCCCCCAGGTAACGTTTTGGTGTCTAGATTATCAGGTAAAATAAGCATAGGGAGTGTCTAATTTGCAGGTGGTCCCTTATTTTTCACCGTAGTATAGGGAGTCAGGTGGAGGTACGCGTGATTAATTCAGTGGGAAGGAGGAGGGGGGGAGGGATGGGGAAGGAAGAGGGATATTATTTAGTGCGTCTACACTGGTACTAACACGGGATTTCTAACACGACTGCCATATGAATGATCCTAGACACGGCTACACGTTAATGAGTGTCTTGAGATATTGTCCCCTTATTTTAATTTAGTTTTCTTCTTTCTTAAATTTTCGTTTCCCTCTTCCTGTCAACGTCTCTTCCCTCATACCAAAAATATTTTCTTCAAAATTTCACTAAACAAACACGGTAAGTGAACAACCGCACAGAGGAGGGCAGATAGTCACTGTTTTCAGGTAGTAACTCGAGATCATCTGTCCCTGTGTTCATCTGTCCCTGTGTTCATGTGTCCCTGTATTCAACTGTCTCTATATTCAACTATCCGTGTGTTCAACTGTCCTCGTGTTCAACTGCCCCTTAGTTCATCTGTCCCTCTTGTTCAGCTGTCCCTGTGTTCAACTGTCCCTGTGTTCAACTGTCCCTGTGTTCATCTGTCCCTGTGTTCATCTGTCCCTGTGTTCAACTGTCCCTGTGTTCATCTGTCCCTGTGTTCATCTGTCCCTGTGTTCAACTGTCCCTGTGTTCATCTGTCACTGTGTTCAACTGTCCCTGTGTTCATCTGTTCCTGTGTTCATCTGCCCCCGTGTTCAACTGTCCCTGTGTTCATCTGTCCCTGTGTTCATCTGTCCCAGTGTTCAACTGTCCCTGTGTTCATCTGTCCCTGTGTTCAACTGTCCCTGTGTTCATCTGTTCCTGTGTTCATCTGTCCTGTGTTCAACTGTCCCTGTGATTTCCTTTGTCCTGTGTTCAACTGTCCCTGTGTTCATCTGTCCCTGTGTTCATCTGTCCCTGTGTTCATCTGTCCCTGTGTTCAACCTTCCTGTGTTCATCTGTCCCTGTGTTCAACTGTCCCATGTGTTCATCTGTCCCTGTGTTCAACTGTTCCTGTGTTCAACTGTCCCTGTGTTCAACTGTCCCTGTGTTCATCTGTCCCTGTGTTCATCTGTCCCTGTGTTCAACTGTCCCTGTGTTCATCTGTCCCTGTGTTCAACTGTCCCAGTGTTCAACTGTCCTGTGTTCATCTGTCCTGTGTTCATCTGTCCCTGTGTTCATCTGTCGCCTGTGTTCAACTGTCCCAGTGTTCATCTGTCCCTGGTGTTCAACTGCCCCTGGTGTTCATCTGTCCCTGTGTTCAACTGTCCCACCGTGTTCAACTGCCCCTGTGTTCATCTGTCCCTGTGCTTTCCAACTGTCCCTGTGTTCATCTGTCCCTGTGTTCAACTGTCCTGTGTTCATCTGTCCCTGTGCTTCATCTGTCCCCTGTGTTCATCTATCCCCTGTGTTCATCTGTCCCTGTGTTTCATCTGTCCCTGTGTTTCATCTGTCCCTGTGTTCATCTGTCCCTGTAGTTCAACTGCCCTGTGATTTCATCTGTCCCTGTGTTCAAGCTGTCCCTGTGTTCATCTGTCCCTGTGTTCAACTGTCCCTGTATGTTCAACTGTCCCTGTGTTCATCTGTCCTATGTGTTCATCTGTCCCTGTGTTCATCTGTCCCTGTGTTTCATCTGTCCCTGTGTTCCAACTGTCCCAGTGTTCATCTGTCCCTGTGTTCATCTGTCCTGTGTTCATCTGTCCCTGCGTAATTTCCATCTGTCCCTGTGTTCATCCCTGTCCCTGTGTTCATCTGTCCCCGTGTTCAACTGTCCCTGTGTGTTCAACTGTCCCTGTGTTCATCTGTCCTGTGTTCAACTGTCCCTGTGTTCAACTGCCCCTGTGTTCATGTGTGTCCCTGTGTTCAACTGTCCCTGTGTTCATCTGTCCCTGTGTTCAACTGTCCCTGTGTTCTGTCTGTCCCCGTGTTCAACTGTCCCTGTGTTCAACTGTCCTGTGTTCATCTGTCCCTGTGTTCAACTGTCCCTGTGTTCATCTGTCCCCGTGTTCAGCTGTCCCTGTGTTCAACTGTCCCTGTGTTCATCTGTCCCCGTGTTCAACTGTCCCTGTGTTCACCTGTGCGGTATTCACCCACCCGTCTTCACCTGTCCTAGTGCAGCATTCCTTGTGTTCAACAGCTCCCTCATGACACCTGTCCCCGTGTTCACCTGCACCTGTGTTCACCTGCACCTGCCCCGTGTTCACATACATTGTGCAATAATCACTGGTTGCAAATCCAAGAAATTATTGACACTTGTGCCGGCAGAATGGAAGGGTTAGTGTGGGGGCAGCTCGTGTTAATGACCAGGTACGTAATCCCACTACTGCACCTTACCTGACTGAAAGTGAGCGACACACCACCTGCAATTTAGTGCCATTAATGACAGGTGGTGAGGAAAAACACACCAGGGGAAGTAACAGTTGGTGTAGCATGTCATACCAGCTGTGTGGGGTGCGATGTTACCATCTGTTGTTGGTGTTTCCCTCACATAGTGTGGTCTTCGCATAGTGTTCTTCCTCCTGGGAAACCTGGCCACCACCAGTTTCTCCCCCTCCCACATAGTCTCCTCACACAGTGTCTCCTTCACACAGTGTCTCCCTCACACAGTGTCTCCCTCACAGGTGTCTCCTTCACACAGTGTCTCCCTCCTGAGGTGTCTCCCTCACACAGTGTCTCCCCTCACACAGTGTCTCCTTCACACAGTGTCTCCCTCACACAGTGTCTCCCTCACACAGTGTCTCCCTCACACAGTGTCTCCTTCACACAGTGTCTCCCTCACACAGTGTTTCCCCCAACCAAGTGTTTCCTTTACACAGTGTGTTCCCTCACACAGTGTGTTCTCTCACACAGTGTCTCCCTCATACACTGTTTCCCTCACACAGTGTCTCCCTCACACAGTGTGTTCCTCCTACCAGTGTTTCTCTCACTGTAGTGTGTTCCCTCACACTGTTTCCCTCACACAGTGTTTCCCATCACACAGTGTTTCTCTCACACAATGTGTTCCTCACACAGTGTTTCCCTCACTGTGTGTTCCCTCACACAGTGTTTCT
The DNA here is from genome assembly GCF_018991925.1 of Homarus americanus. Lineage (NCBI taxonomy): Eukaryota > Metazoa > Arthropoda > Malacostraca > Decapoda > Nephropidae > Homarus > Homarus americanus. The sequence goes on along the minus strand of NW_024732867.1, from coordinate 5,511,301 downwards.
CTCCTTACTGGTGTGTTCCCCTCACACAGTGTTTCTCTCATACAGTGTGTTCCCTCACACAGTGTTTCTCTCACTTTACAGTGTGTTTCCTCACAGTGTGTTTCCTCACACAGTGGCACCCTCACACAGTGTTTCCCATCACACAGTGTTTCTCTCACACAATGTGTTCCTCACACAGTATTTTCCCTCAAACAGTGTGTTCCCTCACACAGTGTGTTCCCTCACACAGTGTTTCTCTCATGCAGTGTTTCCTTCACACAGTGTTTTCTCTCACACAGTGTGTTCCCTCACACAGTGTTTCTCTCATAAAAGTGTGTTCCCTCAGTCAGTGTGTTCCCTCACATTACTCACACAGTGTTTCCTTCACAGTGTTTCACACAGTGTGTTCCCACTACTACGAAGTGTTTCTCTCATGGTGTGTTCCCTCAGTCAGTGTGTTCCCTCACACGAGGTGTTTCTCTCACACAGTGTGTTCCCTCAGTCAGTGTCTTCCCTCACACAGTGTTTCTCTCATACGATGTTTACTTCACACACAGTGTTTCTCTCACACAGTGTGTTTCCCTCACATAGGGTTCTCCCACACAGTGTGTTCCCTCACACAGTGTTTCTCTCACAGTGTGTTCCCTCACACAGTGTTTTCTCTCTTCTAGTGTTTCCTTCACACAGTGTTTCTCTCACACAGTGTTCCCTCACCACAGTGTTTCTCTCATACAGTGTGTTCCCCTCAGTGTGTGTTCCCTCACACAGTGTTTCTCTCATACAGTGTGTTCCCTCAGTCAGTGTGTTCCCTCACACAGTGTTTCTCTCACACAGTGTGTTCCCCTCAGTCAGTGTGTTCCCTCACACGGTGTTTCTCTCATATAGTGTTTCCTTCACACAGTGTTTCTCTCACACAGTGTGTTCCCTCACACAGTGTTTCTCTCCTTACAGTGTGTTCCCTCAGTCCAGTGTGTTCCCTCCCACACAGGGTTTCTCTCACACAGTGTGTTCCCTCAGTCAGTGTGTTCCCTCCTGGTGTTTCTCTCATACAGTGTTTCCTTCACACAGTGTTCTCTCACTGGTGTGTTCCCTCACACAGTCTCCCTCACACAGTGTCTCCCTCACACAGTGTTTCCCTCACACAGTGTGTTCCCTCCTACAGGGTTTCTCTACACAGTGTCCCTCACACAGTGTTTCCCACACAGTGTTTCCCTCACACAGTGTGTTCCTCACACAGTGTTTCCCTCACACAGTGTCTCCCTCACACAGTGTCTCCCTCACACAGTGTTTCCCTCAAACAGTGTGTACACTACACAGTGTTTCCCTCACACAGTGTGTTTCCTCACACAATGTTTCTCTCACACAGTGTGTTATCTCACACAGTGTCTCCCTCACAGTGTTTCCGTCACACAGTGTTTCTCTCACACAGTGTGTTCCCTCATACAGTGTTTCTCTCACACAGTGTGTTCCCTCACACAGTGTGTTCCCTCACACAGTTTCCTCACACAGTGTGTTCCCACTCACAGTGTGTTCCTCACACACAGTATTTCCCACCTCACACTATGTGTTCCTCACACAGTGTGTTCCTCACCTGATGTTTCCCTCACACAGTGTGTTTCCTCACACAATGTTTCTCTCACACAGTGTGTTCCATCACACAGTGTGTGCCTCTACAGTGTATCTCTCACACAGTGTGTTCCATCACACAGTGTGTGCCTCACACAGTGTTTCCTCACAAAGTGTTCCTCAAATCATAAAAATTGAAGCCTTAATATACAGAGTAGACCACATGAAGCCTGAAGTAAACAGTGTGTGTGTGTGTGTGTGTTCGCTCACAGGGTGGTGAGATGCGTCTAGAATAGCAGCATTATGTTAGTGTTAAGGTGCAAGCACTGCTTGTTCCTCCCGCTTTCAGCTGCCACCGCTGGCTAGCCCTCGTGGCGAACAGTGGAGCAACTTGCATAAATCTTCCCCTGCCAGTATACACCCTCTTCACCATCAAGACCCTTGCTGTGCCTCCTCGTGGCAGCACATGGTAACTGGGTGCCGCGTGGGGCCAGGCTAGACCAGCAGGGGATCTCGGAGTAGCAGTGGGCCCCAGAGGGACGGTGCATACTGGCATGTGGACACGTCCTGGGGCCTACTAACCATTGTCCCGCAGCCTTGCAGATTAACCTTGGTAGGTATAAGGCTACGGAAGTAAACCCAGAAAGAAAAATCTGTGGTGGAGCCCCGAATCACGCAGACATGCTTACAGAGCTCCAACAAGACCCCAACGACTACACCGGTGGACGAAAGCAACGCATGATGGACAGGCTACTAAGGCAAAACCCAACAAACAGCAGTCCATTGCAACTCTCCCTCTCCCCAGTCGTTGCAACACCTGCACCACTGGACCAGGAAAAGGGAGAGCCAAGATGTGTGGTTGCAGTGCGTTCCTACTTCACCACATGAATCAACTCACGCACAGCCATCACCCAGCTCACAATATTTCCCATCATCATCATCAAAACCCCTATACCCCCAAAAGTCTTACGGCGATGAACAAGGGCAGAGCGTTTATGCACTGGGACCCAGGCAGCAGTGCGATCCGTCCTGTGTCTGTGCTAGTGAGCAGCCCGATCGAGGAACCACTCTGCTCAATCCCACATGAGGAAGGGACAGAAAAGGTGCCCTAAACATAGCCTGCCTAAAAAACAGAACCTGACTGGGCAACCGCAACCAGTAAGGTCATCCTTATGCGGTCAAAAACACAATCAAAATCACAGATCCAAACAAAAACAAACTATACAACGTCTTATGGCTGCTGCATGGAATGTCAGGACCCTTCTGGATACTAGCACAAATGACCGCTAACAGCCTAACTGGAAATGCCTATTGGGATCAATGAGCGCCCCATGACGCTCCGATTCCCACTGAATCACTCACTGGATGCAGAGGATGACATCAAGGAGGCCTTTTACGCCGACCTCGACAGAGTGCTGACCTCCATCCCCCGATAAGATAAGGTTATGCTCCTTGGTGACTTCAATGCCCGAGTTAGGATGCTGACATTGGCAGGGAACCATAGGGAGAAATAGATCAGCCAGTAATCCACGGCCTATTGCCCTCAGCAAGTGTGCTGCACACAAAATCACTATCATCAATACCTTTGTTTAGGCAGGCCGAGAAAGTCAAGGGATCGTGGCAACACCCACGATCCAAACACTGGCATCTCATTGACTACATCATTGTCAGAGAAAGAGAAAGCCGAGATGTCCTCATCACCCATGTCATGCGTGGCTCAGGTCACTGCAACACTGATCATCGGCTCGTCAGAGCCAAGCTCTCACTTCACGTCGACCCAAAATAGCAAAGGCAGCAAGCCCAGGAAGAGATTTGACACTAAACGCCTGGAGGATCCAGTTACATGCTTTCAGAGAGCAGCTCGAACATTGGCTGATAAACAACTCGACAACAACCCAAATCCCAGTGCCGAATGGGATATTCTCGACACTGTCATAACAAAAACCTGCAGAGAGCCCCTCGACCAGATCGTAAAAATACACCAGGACTGGTTTGATGAAAATGACCCGGCATTCACTGCTCTCGTCATTGATAAACGTGCTGCTTTAACTGACTGGCAGAACAACCCTCAGTCTTGGACCAAAGCTGATACCTTCTGCAAGAAGAATGCGGTGGCCCAGCGGAACTTCGCAATCTAAGGAAAGACTGTCTGAAATAAAGCATGTGAAACACAAAAATTTGCACATCAGCACAAGATGCACGAATTTTTCAATTCCACGAAAACATTTTATAGCCAATCACTTGTGTCGCAGCCCTCCTCCGTTCATCCGATGGTAATTCCATAATAAAAGACGAAAAAAGCATCCTTCAGCGCTGGAAAGAACATCTTACCATTCATTGCTCAACCGAAATACTGATGTGAATGTCCTGACTACCCAGCATGTCCTTCAGCATGCAGAGCTGATCCACCTAAGTTATCCTCTGTCTCGGATGAGGTAGCTACTGCCATCAAACAAATGAAAAATAACAAAGCTTCAGGGCTGTTGGAATCCCAGCCCAGCCCAGCAGCATAGCAGCTCTTCTGGAGAATATATATGAAAAGGAGGGAAACCCCAGCTCTTTAAGACGTTTTATATATATATATATATATATATATATATATATATATATATATATATATATATATATATATATATATATATATATATATATATATAAAACAAAGAAGTATGTCAGTGTGTGTGTGTGTGTGTACTTGAGAATCTCGGAACTACTTTTCAGTCTTGGTAGTGATGGATGGTGTTATATGAAGTGATGAAGGATGATGTTATATGTAGTGATGATGGATGGTGTTATATGTAGTGATGATGGATGATGTTATATGTAGTGATGATGGGTAGTGTTATAGGCAATGATGATGGATGTTGTTATATGTAGTGATGATGGGTGGTGTTATATGTAGTGATGATGGGTGGTGTTATATGTAGTGCTGATTAGACATTAAAAAAATACCAGTTTAATGCTAAAAAAATATACTTTGCTGTACCGTTGTAGTGGAACTTACATTCACCGTTAATGAACTATTGATGGAAGAAGAAGTTTTGGGGACTGAACAGTGAGACAATGTGGAGCCTCCCGGAGGGTGGCGTCCTACCGTGGCGTAGCGAATGAGCCGCCCGGACCAAACTTGGCATGAATAGCAAGTGTCAAGTGGGGATCTCAAAAAAAACTCCAACCAACCCGATCCGACACACCCAACCCGACCCGACCCGTTAAACCACACAGAGGTTGAAAAGTCGTATCACATCCCACGTATTATAGGTAATTTTATCCTTATATATACTACTACACGTTTACTACAACACCAGTACTACACGGTCACTACAACACCCATACTACTGTCTTAATTGTGTGATGCAGGGTGTCATGTCGGTGGCAAGTCTATTCTAACGATAACGAGGTATGCCAAACGTACTGAACAAAACGCCGCTAGAGAAACGACCAAGGCTGTCAATTCTTGAAAGAAGACAGAGAGATTCACTGAGAAAGCAGCAATCAAGATCAAGTGAATCAACGCAACAACGTGCTGCACGTTTACAAACTAACAGAGAGCGAACAACGGCAAGTCGGTCACAGGAAACAGATTAGGAAAGGGAATCCCGTCTTAATGCTATCAGTGAGCTGAAATCAACATGACTCTACTCAAACAGCTTCCAGGCAGTGAGACCTCATTCAAATCTGTTGATGCAGTAATCAACCAGGACCAAGCAGTCCAGTACCCTGCAGAATTCCTTAATTCTTAGGAGCCCGCTGGAATGCCTCCTCACCACCTCACTCTCAAGATTGGAACTCCTGTAATGCTCTTAAGAAATCTTGAACCACCAATCCTCTGCAGTGGCACAAGACTGGTGGTGAAGAACATGATGCCACATGTACTGGAAGCTACAATACTGACAGGAAAAGCTAAAGGAGAGGACGTTTTTATACCAAGGATACCTCTCATCACCACTGACCTGCCATTTGAGTTCAAGCGACTTCAGTTCCTGGGTAAAGTGAGCTTTGCCATGACCATTTACAAAAGCCAGTGACAGTCCCTAAAGATGGTTGGCCTAAACCTGGTGTTTCCTTGCTTCTCTCAAGGACATTTCTATGTTGGATGCTCCAGAGTGGGAACTGGCAAAAATCTGTACATACTTGCTGCTAATAGCAAAACCAAAAATGTGGTCTACCTTAATGCACTACAGTGAGACAATGTGGTACCTCCCGGAGGGTGGCGTCCTACCGTGCCCTAGCGAAAGAGCCGCCCAGAGGGCGGCGATTCCGCTAGTCGTCAATATTTATAAGAACAAGGGAGACCGGTCAGACTGTGACAACTACCGCAGGATCTCGCTGCTGTCCGTAGCTGGCAAGATAATTGCTCGAGTCCTCCTAAACAGACTTCTTCCTGAGGCGGAAAACTTGCTCCCAGAATCTCAATGTGGCTTTAGACCATCACGTGACACCACTGACATGATCTTTGCTGCTGGTCAGATACAGGAAAAGTACAGAGAAAAGCATAATGATCTGGACATGGATTCCATCGAGCTAACCAAGGCTGTCGACTCGGTCAACAGGGAAGCCCTCTGGTGGACCCTCAGCCGTTTTGGCTGCCCACTAAAATTCATCGCCATTGGAAGGCAACTCCACGATGGCATGAACGGCAGTGTCCTGCACACTGGCATCCAGTCTGAATTGTTCTTCATCCAAACGGGGGTTAAACAAGATTGTGTACTGGCAACAACTCTCTTTTCCATTTTCTTGGCTGCCTTCATTACTCGTGCCAGTGCTAATCAAGCTGGCGGGTGGACATCGAGTACCGGATGAAGGATCTCTTCAAAATAAGACGACTCCAGGCAGGAACAAAGGTGTCGGCAGCTTCCATTACTGAGGTTCAGTATGCAGACGAACTCACCCTTGCCGCTCCCATGAATGCGACCTACAAGAGATCCTGAACACCTAGGCAGATGCGTATACACACTTCGGCCTTGAGGTGAATGTACGGAAGACTCAGATTCCTTTTCAGCCTGCCCCTGGTTCAGCCACATCGCCACCATACATCCAGCTTAACGGTACTATGCTCTCAATCGTTACCCACTTTCAGTATCTTGGCTCTCACCTGTCCACCACCGAGGACATCGATGAAGAGATTCAGCATCGGATCAGCTGTAGGGAGGTGAAATTAACTACAAAGTTACACGTATATCAAGCAGTGGTCCTCCCCACCCTGCTATATGTAGGTTATGTATCTAAGCTACTGTGCCGAGTAGCAACCTTGTATATAAGCTACTGTGCCGAGTAGCATCTATGTATATAATTACGTGGCAACACTGCACGTGTTATGTGGCAACATTGCCCCGAGGCTGCCATATGGCAAGGCAGTCTCAGTCTGACTCTGTGGGCCGTGCATGGCACACGCTAGTCACCACTTGTATTTCTCCTATCCTTTATTAAATGGACTTCAGTGTTACCCTGTGTTTCCCTACCCATCACTGCATTCTTCAGGGAACACTTGGAACCTTCATGGCGCAGTGAGTAGGATCTGTGGACTTACAAGTGTGTGAACAATGCCGACGGTTACATTTGCCGGCGATGTGCGCGTCGACTAGTGTGTTGTGTTGTGTTGCATTGTGTTTCGCCGCGACGTGCAGTGTTGCGCAATTCACAGTGCTTTTTAGTGATGGTGGCAGTGTCAGTGTCAGTGTATTAGTGTGTCTAGAGCTGAGAGTTGAGCATTAGCCTCTTTTTTGTGGTACCCACGGAGCACGCAGGCGTACACCCTTCTCGTGTGACATCCGGGAAGACACTGACGGTCTTGCCTCCGCGGCGGCTCCAGCCTAAGGCCACCGCATTTGCTGTCTCAGACACACACACACACTCACATGCACGCACGCACGCACGCACTCACTCACTCACGGACAGAACAGTGGACTCTATGCGTTATTTCTGCGCTGTTTATGTCATATATATGTGGTTCGAGCTGATGAGGCGCCACTTTATATACTAAACAGCGCAGTTCAAGCATACTAAGATGGGCGGTGAGAAGGGACAACGTCAAGATGGGAGACACAACTCCCTACCACCATCCCCTCCACCGGGCGCAGACTCTCATCCTCCACCTCCAGAGACGGACATTGCCACAATTCTGAGGTGGATGGACTGCAGAGACGAGCGACGCAGAGAAATGGAACTTCAGAGGGAGGAGACACGAAGAGAGGAGGAAAAGGCGCGCTTTGATGCAATATTGGCGACCCTGGCGCTAACCCACCCTCCCTCACTCGCGCACCAAGGCGCCAGTACCCTCCCTCCTCCACCACACCAGTGTCCTCCAGGTACTCTTGCTACTCAAACAGCTCCCAAGGCATCTGTTCAACCCCCACCCGCCCTCTCACCAGACGTCACGTTTCAGTTTTTTCGTGAGTGGAGGCGGCGTTGGACAGATTACTCCACGATGGTGGACCTTAACAGCATGCCTCCAAACAAACAGCTCATCCAACTGCGGATGTGTTTGTCGCTGGAGACCCAGAGAGTTTTGGAGTACACGTTGCAAGTGCCTCCCGATTCTACCTCTTCAGTGACGGATGTGCTCGACCTTTTGCAGGAGCACGGTAAGGGTCGGAATAACGAGGCTTTGCGTCGCCACGCCTTCACCAGCTGCAAGCAGGCGGAGAATGAATCCTTTGACGACTTTTTTGTACGCTTGAAGAGTTTGTCGGAGGAGATCGACGTCTGCAAGGCGCACAGCCGGGAATGTGAGGAAGCCTGGATCAAGCACGGGATCTTGACAGGCGTCAGGCAAGAAGAGTTGGTGCAGCGACTCATTCCCCTGGACGCTTCCTCCACACTCCAGGTGATAGTGACTGAATGTCGGTCATACGAGGCCACCAAGTCCGCCACCTCTGCCTTACGGGCCCCACCTGCTGTGAGAGCTATCTCACAATACAAGAAGGGTAAGAGGGCGGCCAACAACGAGAAGGCTGCCGCCCGTTCTTCCACGCCCCCGCCTAGTGCTTCCTGTGGCAGCTGTGGAAAGCAGCATGGCCCCCAAGACATGCCCGGCCGCCGACGCACTGTGTCGTGGATGTGACCGTAAGGGCCACTGGTCTAACACAGACAGGTGCCCTGCACGAGGCCGCAGGTGTCAGGCCTGCGATCGCTATGGACACTACGACAAGTGCTGCCGCCAACCCAAGCCCAAAAGCCCGAAACGAGGAGGAAAGCAGCGCACTTCCCTCGGGGTGGTTCGCACGCAGCCCCCTTCAGATGGCCCACGCAGCCCCAAGCAGCAGCCGAGTCACATCAGGAGGGTGGAATCGACCACACGCCCCAGGGCTACCCCTTCCCCTACCATCCACGTCGCCGTCACACACGGTGATGTGTCGGGTCACATCGAGGTGATACCGGACACCGGCGCTGATACTACGGTGATAGGCCTGAAGCACCTCCAGAAACTGGGCCTCACCAAACGCGGCCTGGGACCACCGCCACAGCTGCAGTACTACAATGCGGACGGTTACCAGATGCCGGATGCTGTGGGCTCCTTTCAAGCGGAGATCACTTACGGCAACAGGTCATGTCACGGATGGATCGACGTGCAGCCTACTCTCGCTACACCCTTGTTGTCGTGGGAGCACTGCAAGGAGTTAGGCGTGGTGCCCAGAGACTTTCCTGAGCAGATCCCAGCCGCTCGGTACACCGCCAGCAGGGTGCGTGAGTCAACGAGCGACGCGCCTGGCACTGCCGCACAGAGCTACCCAGAACCCGCGTCCACTCCCACCCACACAGGGCGCTCCCCTGCCCAGATCCTGTATGGTCACCCTCTCCGCTCTTGCATTCCTGCACACGCCAAGGCCTTTGCGAAGGACTGGCAGACCAGAGCCGAGAGCTGCGACCGCGGCGCCGCTACACGTGCCCAGGACTCCAAGGCTCGGTATGACGACCGTGCCCGCCCTCTTCAGCCACTGGAGATTGGTGCCCTTGTCCGCGTCCAGGACCCGACGACGACACGTTGGGACAAGGTGGGCATAGTGATGGGCGTCGGCCGGTCGCGGGACTACAAGGTCAGGATGCCGAGCGGCCGTGTCTGGTGGAGGAACCGCCGCTTCTTCCGGCCAGTCCCACCCCCTGCTGCTGGCCCCCTGACCGAGGACGAGTCTCCTACACCTCACGGTGATCCACCCCACAGTGCACCTCGACGCTCGGAGCGACTCAGGACCAAGAAGTCCGCTCAAGACAAAGACTATGAGCGTGAGGGGGGGAGGGAGATGTAGGTTATGTATCTAAGCTACTGTGCCGAGTAGCAACCTTGTATATAAGCTACTGTGCCGAGTAGCATCTATGTATATAATTACGTGGCAACATTGCCCCGAGGCTGTCATATGGCAAGGCAGTCTCAGTCTGACTCTGTGGGCCGTGCATGGCACACGCTAGTCACCACTTGTATTTCTCCTATCCTTTAATAAATGGACTTCAGTGTTACCCGGTGTTTCCTTACCCATCACTGCATTCTTCAGGGAACACTTGGAACCTTCACTATATGGCAGCGAGACTTGGGTCACATGCAGCAGGCACATCAAGCCACTTGAAAACTTTCACCAACGTAGTCTACGTTCCATCCTCCAAATTCGCTGGGAGGATAAGAGAAGAAATGCCAGTATTCTTGCTGACACCAGCTATAGAAGCATCGAGGCTACCATTACCGATGAACATCTACGCTGGACTGGCTATGTTATCCGCATGGACGACAGTAGACTGCCAAAGCAGCTACTTTACAGTCACCTAACAAATGGTAAACGTAACACTGGTGGGCAACTGAAAAGGTATAATGATAGTCTTTAGACAAACCTTAAAAAGTGACTAATCGACCCCCTCACCTGGGAGACGATTACTCCACACCGTAACGCTTGGAAAAGCACCACACGAGAAGGTGTCAATACTTTCGAGTTAGCTCGACTGCATAACGAGGCAGAAAAGTTCCAAGGCCGGAAGGTCGATGCCGCCGCCCCTCCTGCACTAGATGTAGCCCCCCTACATGTGCAACATCTGTGATCGATCCTGCGGGTCCCGTATCGGCCTCTTTATTCACCTCAGAACTCACAAACAATCAAACATAGGTGACATCTTTAATAACTCATATCATTGTATCACAGCTGGATGATCGTCACACTCGATTCCAAGTGACAGCAAAGTAGCAGTAGTAGTGTCTGTCTGTGTGTGTTTGTGTGTGTAGTAATAATAATAATAATAATAATAATAATAATAATAATAATAATAATAATAATAATAATAATAATAATAATAATAATAATAATAATAATAATAATAATAATAAACGGTTTATTAATAGAGTTGCAGCCGGTGGCTGAAAATATACAAACTTGCATTTGATTTATACTTTATAATATACGATAATACATTCACAGGGCTGTGCAGTACAAAAATCAGGAGCTGTTTATTATTTTAACAATAGATGGGATGGTGCTATTCTTATATCTATCGGTGCGGGCTCTTATGAGGTGAATTTTGTTGTAGTGGCGTACTGTGCGAGGTGAGTGGGGGTAGAGTTGCTGGGTAGAGTTGAGAGAAGACGACCAGGCTGGTGACGCATGCGTTAATTTGGGGAGAATAATTGCGTTGTAGATAGTCCTCAGCTCTGGCGTGGGTGCCCCAAGTGACCTGAGTCGTCGTAGCATGTAGAGTCGGTACGAGGCTGCCTTGATTATGTTGTTTACATGAGCCTTCCAGTCCAGTTCGTGGTCTATAGTTACACCCAGGATTTTGGCAGACTGCACTAACTGGAGAGGATGGGCACCCACTGTAACTGCTGGAGCTTGCACTGGAGTGGTGGCGGTATTGATGTGCATGACTACGGTTTTGGTGTGGTTGATGGTGACCTTGTTCTCTGTAGTCCATGCCTGTAGCCTGTCCAGGGTGCCTTGTAGCGATGAGTAGTCCGGTGAGGTGTTGTCCACTGTAATCCCCACAGTGCAGTCATCCACGTACTTCCACCTGTGAGGAGTGTCCGATAGAGCGTCGTTGATCAGGATTAGGAAGCACAGTGGTCCCATCTTGGTCCCCTGCGGAACTCCACAGGTGAGGTGTTGGAATGTGGAGACGGAACCCTGGTACCTCACTGCCTGACGACGCTTACTCAGGAAATCAGTGAGCCATGAGACCAGGTTGGTGTGTGCGTGTGTGTTTGTGCACCAAAACACACACACACATACATACACATACACACACACACACACACACACATAAACACACTGTACACGGACAACCAGACTGTTCCACCCCTCGCCACCACCTAGTGAAGTATTGATCCCACCTGATTGTGTACCATATGTTATACTGTACATGAGTATGTGTCGTATGTGGGCGAATCATATGTTAGGTGTCATATGTGGGTGAGTGTCATATGTGGGTGAGTGTCATATGTGGGTGAGTGTCATATGTGGGCGAGTGTCTTATGTTGGTGCGAGTCATATGTGGATGAGTGTCATATGTGAGTGAGTCATATGTGAGCGAGTCATTTGTGGGTGAGTCATATGTAGGTGAGTGTCATATGTTGGCGAGTGCGTTATGTGGGCGAGTGTCATATGTCACGGACGCACGCACGCATTAACACACACGCACGCACGCACACACACACACACACACACACACACACACACACACACACACACACACACACACACACGGAAGCACTTGACAAATGCTTGTGTGTGTCTCCAGCGACAACAAAGGCTACTTAATTCATACCTGCCCCGCCTAAGCCTGCATGATCCACTAGCTAGTATTAAAAATGTCGGATTAGTTACGATTATTTTGCACTAGCTAGTATTAAAAAACTTAGGGTTAGTTACTATTATTTTACACGAGCTAGTTTTACAAAAACTTTGGGCTAGTTACTATTATTTTCCACAAGCTTGTATACAAACCCTTGGGTTAGTTACTATTATTTTTCACACTAGTTAGTATTAAAACACATCGGGCTAATTACTGTTATTGTACACTAGCTAGTATAAAAAAAAACTCCGGCTGTTATTCACTTTAGCTAGTAATAAAATTCAAGGGCAACTGACTAGTTGTTTACATTATCTAGTATAAAAAATTTGGGCTAGTATTTTACACTAGCTGGCGTTAAAACTTGCGTCTAGTTACTATCACTTACACTAGCTGATGTTAAGAACCTAGGGGTAGCTACTAGTATCTAAACCAGCTATTGAGAAAAATCTAAGAAAATCACTTCAATTAACTCTAACTAGTGATAAAAAACGTAAAATTACTTTTATTTACACCAGCTAGTAATACAAACCTCAAGAAATCACTCCTATCAACTATTAATAGAAGAACCCTCAGTAAATCACTGTTATTTAGACAAGCTGTTTTAACCCTTGCAAGATTATATTTTTAGCCCAAATTAATGTGTAAAGATTTTTTTCGTTTCCGTCTAAAATTATCCCGAGACTATAGAGTGTTATTAGCGCCAAGAATATTTTTTGTTCCTCTCTTTGTTTTTAATTTTGATACAAACCACAACACATGCGATCGTGTGTGTGTGTGTGTGTGTGTGAACAAATCTAGAATTCAGATTACGTAAAAAATTCACTCGATCAAAAAGTTTTAGTAAATATTATCTTCATTTTCTTGGAAGCTGTTAAGAAATACAACGTTTAGGTTCATTTTTCTAATATATACAGACACAGTATTTGTATTTAGTCTCTATAAACATTTATCAGTATAGAGTAACGTTATGTTGAAGTTAAAACATCAGGTAGATACATACAGTAGACGTGTGTTATGTTCAGACATTCCTCGGCGCGACTAGTGAACGGCAGGAGTTACATGCTACATCGTTCTATCTTGTCACGTACTGTACAATACCTCATGATAACTTTCCTATCATCGCTATTGCCACCACCACCACAACCCACCTCAAGTCTGAAACAAACCAACACCTCAACAACATCCACACAAAGATTACCTCACTGTTCTCAGCATAATGTTGGTGTATCTCGTCAGGGGAATTACTGCCAACATTTGAATAATTAATTAAAGGTAGGTTTTCCTCCTCCCCCACCTCACCATAACCCCCTCCCTCCTCCTCACCAACCCCTCTCCTCACCAACACCTCCTCCCTCTCACTAACCCCTCCCCTCACCAACCCCTTTCCTCACCAACACCTCCTCACCAACCCTCCTCCCCTCACTAACCCCCTCACCAACCTCCTCCTCACCAACCCCTACTCCCCACACCAACCTCCTCCCTCACCAACCCCTCTTCCTCACCAACCTCCTCCCTAACCAACCACTCCTCCCACCTCCTCACCTCACCAACCTCTCCTCCCACCTCCTCACCACCCCCACCTCCTCAACAACCTCTCCTCCCCCCTCACCAACGCCTCCTAACCCCCTCACCCCACACACCACCTAACTTTGGCACACCACTCCCTCGGTACCTCACCCCAGCACACAAACGCATTTTATTTAGTTTTCTTTTAATAATTGATATGTATTTTTTCCCTTTCCAGTTTTCAATTAAGTTTGTAAATCCTGTGCCACTTTTTTCTGTACGGTTTAGGTTTAGTTGTATTTATGTTTCTTCCTTTATATATTTACCTTTTGTCTGTTTCATCGTTATTTTCTATATTTTTATTTCATTTGGTATATCTTTATATGTTTTTTTTATTTATTTCCACTATCATTAACATCTATTTATTTATACTTCACGTTATAATATTAATCAGTCTTTATTATAGTTCTTGATTTGTCTAATTTATTCTTTATTCCTTTTTCATTCTATTTTACTTATCAGTTACTTAATATTCCTCTTCCCTATTACTGTTTCTTTAATATTACTAACATGTTTAACGATATATTATAACTTAAAATAACAATATGACGTAATATGACCTGTGTGTGTGTGTGTGTGTGTGTGTCAATTTTAAACACTAAGCTGAATGGTGGTGTATATACTTACGGTGAATGTGATTGATACATACGCTAACACGGTGAATGATGGTGATACATACCTAACACGGTGAATGGTGGTGATACATACCCTAACACGGTGAATATTGATACATACGCTAACACGGTGAATGATGGTGACCACCTAACACGGTAAATGATGGTGATACATACCCTAACACGGTGAATGATGGTGATACATACCCTAACACGGTGAATGATGGTGATACATACTAACACGGTGAATGATGGTGATACATACGCTAACACGGTGAATGATGGTGATACATACGCTAACGGTGAAGATGGTGATACATACCCTAACACGGTGAATGATGATGATACATACCTTAACACGGTGAATGATGGTGATACATACCTAACACGGTGAATGATGGTGATCATACCTAACGGTGAATGATGGTGATACACGCTAACACGGTGAATGATGGTGATACATACCCTAACACGGTGAATGATGGTGATACATACCCTAACACGGTGAATGATGGTGATACATACCTAACACGGTGAATGATGGTGATACATACCTCGGTGAATATGGTGATAATCCTAACACAGTGAATGGTGGTGATACATACCCTAAACGGTGAATGATGGTGATACATACCTAACACGGTGAATGATGGTGATACATACCTAACACGGTGAATAATGGTTACATACCCTAACACAGTGAATGGTGGTGATACATACTACGGTGAATGATGGTGATACATACCTAACACGGTGAATGATGGTGATACATACCCTAACACGGTGAATGATGATGATACATACCCTAACACGGTGAATGATGATGATACATACCTAACAGGTGAATGACGATACATACCTAACACGGTGAATGATGGTGATACATACCTAACACAGTGAATGATGGTGATACATCCCTACACAGTGAATGATGGTGATACATACCTAAACGGTGAATGTTGATCACTAACACGGTGAATGATGGTGATACATACCCTAACGGTGAATGGTGGTGATACATACCTAACACGGTGAATGGTGGTGATACATACCTAACACGGTGAATGATGGTGATACATACCTAACGGTGATTGGATCATACCTAAACGGTGAATGGTGGTGTTGTATGATGGTGATACTTAAACGGTGAATGATGGTGATACATACCCTAACACGGTGAATGATGGTGATACATACCCTAACACGGTGAATGATGGATAGCTAACACGGTGAATGATGGTGATACTGTATACCCTAACACGGTGAATGATGATGATACATGCCTAACACGGTGAATGATGGTGATACATACCTAACACGGTGAATGATGGTGATACATGCCTAACACGTGAATGATGGTGATACATACCCTAACACGGTGAATGGTGATACATACCCTAACACGGTGAATGATGTGATACATACCCTAACACGGTGAATGATGGTGATACATACCTAACACGGTGAATGGTGGTGATACATATACACGGTGAATGATGGTGACACATACCCTAACACGGTGAATGATGGTGATACATACCTAACACGGTGAATGATGATGATACATACCTAACACGGTGAATGATGGTGATACATACCCTAACACGGTGAATGATGGTGATACATACCTAACACGGTGAATGATGGTGATACATACCTAACACAGTGAATGATGGTGATACATACCCTAACACGGTGAATGATGGTGATACATACCCTAACACGGTGAATGATGGTGATACATACCCTAACAGTGAATGATGGTGATACATACCTAACACGGTGAATGGTGGTAATACCCTTACGGTGAATGATGGTGAACATACCCTAGAAGTGGTGATACATACCTAACACGGTGAATGATGATGATACATACCCTAACACGGTGATGGTGATGATACATACCTAACAGGTGAATGATGGTGATCATACCTAACACGGTGAATGATGGTGATACATACCTAACACGGTGAATGATGGTGATACATACCCTAACACGGTGAATGATGGTGATACATACCCTAACACGGTGAATGATGGTGATACATACCCTAACACAGTGAATGGTGGTGATACATACCCTTACACGGTGAATGATGGTGATACATACCTAACACGGTGAATGATGGTGATACATACCCTAACACGGTGAATGATGGTGATACATACCCTAACACGGTGAATGGTGGTGATACATACCTAACACGGTGAATGATGGTGATACATACCTAACACGGTGAATGATGGTGATACATACCTAACACGGTGAATGATGGTGATACATACCCTAACACGGTGAATGATGGTGATACATACTAACACGGTGAATGATGGTGATACATCCTAACACGTGAATGATGGTATACCTAACACGGTGAATGATGATGATACATACCCTAACACGGTGAATGGTGATGATACATACCTAACACGGTGAATGATGGTGATACATACGCTAACACGGTGAATGATGGTATCATACTAAACGGTGAATGATGATACATACCTAACACGGTGAATGATGGTGATACATACGCTAACACGGTGAATGGTGGTGATACATACCCTAACACGGTGAATGATGGTGATACATACCCTAACACGGTGAATGGTGGTGATACATACCCTAACACGGTGAATGATGGTGATACATACCTAACACGGTGAATGGTGGTGATACATACCCTAACACGGTGAATGATGTGATACATACCCTAACACGGTGAATGATGGTGATACATACCCTAACACGGTGAATGATGGTGATACATACCCTAACACGGTGAATGATGGTGATACATGCCCTAACTACTAACACGGTGAATGATGGTGATACATACCCTAACACGGTGAATGGTGGTGATACATACCCTAACACGGTGAATGATGGTGATACATACCTAACACGGTGAATGGTGGTGATACATACCCTAACACACGGTGAATGATGGTGATACATACCCTAACACGGTGAATGGTGGTGATACATACCCTAACACGGTGAATGATGGTGATACATACTAACACGGTGAATGATGGTGATACATACCCTAACACGGTGAATGATGGTGACACATAAGAACAACGAGCTAAACTGGACTGTGGCAACGGCTGGTGTCTCTCGTCAAAGGTGACCTTGACCAGTGAACTTTCAACGCTAAAACAGCAGCTCCGGGAGGCGGGAGGGAGGAGGAGGAGGAGGGAGGGAGGGAGGGAGGGAAGGAAGGGAGGAAGGAAGGAAGTTGGAGGAGGAGGGATGAAGGGAGGTGGAGGAGAAAGTAAGGGAGAGAAGGAGCAAGGGAGGGGTGGAGGAAGCAGGAAGGAAGGAAGGAAGGAAGGAAGGAAGGGAAGGAAGGAAGGAAGGAAGGGAGATAAGGAAGAAGGAAGGTGCGATACGTGGATGCAGCAAGTAAGGAACACACACACACAAGAATCATTGTTCGTGAGAGACAAATTGAAGTTATGAAAGAGATGAGAAGATTATCATGTAAACGGCGTCATTTAATAACATTTATATTATTAAGTATTAATATAGTTAATAAGGTCCATCACACAACACAAGTAAAACCTATATACTGTACAGCTGCATGCAATTATCAAAACACACCAGAATATTACCTGATTATTTTTACTTTAAACATTAAATACACCTACTATATACAGCAACACAAAAACCTGATAGAAATGGCAGCTCAGGTAGCATGTCTAGGTTGCAATGGCAACCACCGGAACCAGGGATTAGCCTAGTCCACTACCATCAAACCTTCACAACACCATCAGCAGTAGTCCTTAATACAATTAGTCCACCCGAGAAGATAAACATCGTAGGCCGCAGATAAGAGACTGAGGTTACCAGGTAGACACGCTTGCCTCGATACCTCGGTCTCATGGTCAGATGGGAAACTGGTTCTGATCGGTGTTCACTGGGGTCGAGTAGCTAGGTGAAGCATTTTTTTTCTGGTGTCGGGTTTGGAGCAAATGCTTGTTATGATGGTGAAGTGAGGAGGGGAGAGAGTCGTCACAAAGAAGGAGGAGGAAGGAATGAAGGAATGAAGGAAGGAGGAGGATGAGAGAGGGAGAGGACAGAGGGAGGGAGGGAAGGAGGAAGGGGTTGCCATGGCATATAAATCAGCTATCTTATCATCCACGTGTTATGTTGCTCAGATGTACTTCACACCTCTGACTATTTACCACCATATGCACAGGCCAGTGATATATTTTAGGCACTGACCCGCCCGACTAACGTGACCTAGTGTGATGTAACCCTAACCATCACGCAACATTTTCCGGCTGTTAAGGTTTGTGTTTATTTTAGTCAACAAATAATATTAAACATTGATTTTTTTAACAGCCGCGTCATTACGGTAAATACATCTACAGGGGTAATATATATATAATTTTTCAACTCGACTGATATAAAACGATGATATACAACGCCTGCATATCGTATTTTATAAAATTCCATCCAAGATTTAGAAACAAAATACTGACGCAATTTTTCACACGTCACGACTTGACTGACTTTCGTAATTTTTCGGTCATGATTAAAACCGAATGTTTGAACCTAAAATACCTGGATGTCAGGTTAGGTTAGGTTAGGTTAGTGTACTGAACCACTGTGTGTACCTACGTTATAATAGAGATGCTTTAAGGTTTGAACACTTATAAAGTCCGAAACTGTGTCAAGAAATAAAATAAAAGCTACAGATTTAGGTATAAGTAATAGGCACACACACACACACAAACACACACACACACACACTGCAGCAACCAAAACAAACACAGTAATTTACATTTCATAAAGCTAAGGAAAATAACCTGGAGGCAATATTGGCGAGAACCTGTGTCGACCAGAGAAGATCAAACACCCCGAACGCCAGATAGGATCAAACACCCCCAGACCCCTAGAGAAGATCAAACACCCCCGGACCCCCAGAGAAGATCAAACACCCCCGGACCCCAGGAAGATCAACCCCGAACGCCAGATAGGATCAACACCCCAGACCCTAGAAGATCAAACACCCCGACCCCAGAAGATCAAACCGAACTGATGGGATCAAACACCCCAGACCCCAGAAGATCAAACACCCCGGACCCCAGGAAGATCAACCCCTCTCAGACTCCCAGAGAGGATCAAAAACACCCCGGAACACCAGAGAGGATCAAACACGGACCACCAGGAGGATCAAACACCCCGGACCCCCAGAATATAAAACACCCCCGGACCCCAGAGGAAGACAGCAAGACAGTAGTTAACTTTTATGCTTTTTAATGTTGTGTCCAAGAGAGAAGGGAACTTTTAGCCTTGCCTGACACTAATGCCTCCTGGTCACAACAGTCAGTCGGGGTCAGGTATTCCCAGCGAGGGTAAAAATTCTCATGGGTCGTGGCCGCCATCAAATCACGTTTACTGCGGTGATACTGGGCGAATTATTATTGTTATTATGATGTATCGATGCGCTTTAACGGCTTTGGTCTACAAGTGGGTTGGGTTGGGTTGAGTAGGAATTTAATCATGTCTACAAAGTGAATCATACAGTGGATATATTGTGGATAATTTTGGTAACATATTTTGGTGGGACGGAAAGATATATGAACGATCAGACTGACAGGTGACAGGTGACAGGTTCCTATCTAAGAAGTTCCAAAACACAAGATTTGCTTCCGCGTTTTCTTGAGTCAGGTAAACAAACACACTAGTGCGTCCACGTCAATTCTCAGTAGTGACGAGATATTATAGACATGAGGAAGCAGTTTCGTCCTCTGAAATGGGTAAATACACAGAAAAGTCCTCGCCTCTATCTTTCATACACTCTCCTCCCCCATCCCACTACCTACCTCCGTCTCATCATCCTCAGGCCAATTCCTCCCTACGATTGTGCCCCCCATGATCTCCTCCCTCCCCAAGTCAATTTTCTCCCTACTGCTCCCTCACCTCCCAAGCCAGAGATGATGGCGGTGCACAGTGAAGACCTGAAAGGTAATAGACCAGTTTCTTGGTATTATGCCGGGAGGAGTTGCTCTATAATGCCATCATAACGAGAGCTGCACCATAATGATGCACCTTTAGTATGTTGCTCGTGATGGTGCATCTATAAGGAAGTTGTTCCATAAAGCTGTATATTTTCAGGGATTTCCTCCACCCTGGATATACGTACGACACAAACACTGGCTGTACGACACAAACACTGGCTGTACGAAAAAACACCGACTGTACGACACCAACACTAACTGTACGACACCAACACTGACTGTCAGCACAAACACCGACTGTCCGACACAAACACTGGCTGTACGACACAAACACTGACTGTACGACACAAACACAGGCTGTACGACACAAACACTGACTGTAAGACACCAACACTGACTGTACGACACAAACACTGACTGTACGACACAAACACTGACTGTACGACACCAACACTCACTGTACGACACAAACACAGGCTGTACGAGCACAAACACTGACTGTAAGACACCATACTGACTGTGCGACACAAACACTGGCTGTACGACACAAACACTGACTGTACGACACAAACACAGGCTACGACACAAACACTGACTGTAAGACACAACACTCACTGTACGACACAAACACTGGCTGTACGACACAAACACAGGCTGTACGACACAAACACCGACTGTACGACGACAAACACTGACTGTACGACACAAACACGGGCTGTACGACACAAACACTGACTGTACGACACAAGCATTCACTGTACGACACAAACACTGACTGTACGACACAAACACTGGCTGTACGACACAAACACTGACTGTACGACACAAACACCGACTGTACGACCAAACACTGACTGTACGACACAAACACTGGCTGTACAGCACAAACACTGACTGTACGACACCAGCATTCACTGTACGACACAAACACTGACTTTTATGACACAAACACTGGCTGTACGACACAAACACTGGCTGTACGACACAAACACTGACTGTACGACACCAACACTGACTGTACGACACAAACACTGGCTGTACGACACAAACACTGGCTGTAAGACACCAACACTGACTGTAGGACACAAACACTGGCTGCGACACAAACACTGGCTGTACGACACAAACACTGGCTGTACGACACAAACACTGACTGTAAGACACAAACACTGGCTGTACGACACAAACACCTTTAGCGCGACACAAACACTGGCTGTACGACACAAACACTGGCTGTAGGACACAAATACTGGCTGTATGCGACACAAACACTGGCTGTACAGCTGGCTTCGACTGTACGACACAAACACTGACTGTACGACACAAACACTGGCTGTATGACACAAACACTGACTGTACGACACCAGCATTCACTGTACGGAACAAACACTCTGACTGTACGACACAAACACTGGCTGGGACGACACAAACACTGGCTGTACGACACAAACACTGGCTGTACGACACAAACACTGACTGTAGACGACACAAAAACTGTACGACACAAACACTGGCAGTAGGACACAAACACTGGCTGTAGGGCACAAACACTGGCTGTAGGACACAAACACTGGCTGTAGGACACAAACACTGGCTGTACGACACAAACACTGACTGTAGGACACAAACACTGACTGCATGACACAAAAACTGGCTGTACGACACAAACATTGGCTTTAGGACACAAACACTGACTGTACGACACAAACACCGACTATAGGCACAAACGCTGTAGGACACAAACACTGGCTGTACGACACAAACACTGGCTGTAGGACACAAACACTGAATGTACGACACAAACGACTGCATGACACAAACACTGACTGTAGGACACAAACACTGGCTGTAGGACACAAACACTGACCGTGCAACACAAACTGACTGCATGACATGACTGTAGGACACCAACAATGACCGTACGACACAAACACTGACTGCATGACACAAACACTGACTGCATGACACAAACACTGACTGCATGACACAAACACTGACTGTAGGACACAAACACTGACTGTATGACACAAACACTGACTGTATGACAGAAACACCGACTGTACGACCACGAACACTGACTGTATGACACAAACACTGACTGTAGGACACAAACACTGACTGTATGACACAAACACTGACTGCGAACACAAACACTGCATGACACAAACACTGAATGTACGACACAAACACTGACTGTACGACACAAACACTGACTGTATGACAGAAACACCGACTATTCGACACGAACACTGACTGTATGACACAAACACTGACCGTACGACTAACACTGACTGTACGACACAAACACCGACTGTACGACACAAACACCGACTGTACGACACAAACACGACTGCATGACACAAACACTGACCGTACGACACAAACATTGACTGCATAAGACTAAACACCGACTAACGACACAAACACCGACTGGCACGACACAAACACCGACTGTACGACACAAACACTGACTGCATGACACAAACACTGACCGTCTGACACAAACACTGACTGTACGACACAAACACCGACTGTACGGCTTACAAACACTGACTGCATGACACAAACACTGACCGTACGACACAAACACCAACTGTACGACACAAACACCGACTGTACGACACAAACACTGACTGCATGACACAAACACTGACCGTACGACACAAACACTGACTGTACGACACAAACACCGACCGTACGACACAAACACGGCTGTACGGCACAAACACTGACTGTATGACACAAACACCGACTGTACGACACAAACACTGCTGCCTGACACAAACACCGACTGCATGATACAAACACTGACTGTACGACTGAAACACTGACTGTACGACACAAGCACCGACTGTACGACCTGAAACACCGACTGTGACACAAACACCGACTGTACGACACAAACACTGACTGTGACACAAACACTGACTGTACGACACAAACACTGACTGCATGACACAAACACTGACTGTACGACACAAACACTGACTGCATGACACAAACACTGACCGTACGACAAACACTGACTGTACGGACAAACACCGACCGTAGAACAAACACTGATGGACACAAACACCGACCGTCGACACAAAACTGACTGTACGACACAAACACTGACTGTATGACACAAACACCGACTGTACGACACAAAGACTGACTGTATGACACAAACACCGACTGCATGATACAAACACTGACTATACGACACAAACACTGACTATACGACACAAACACCGACTGTACGACACAAACACCGACTGTATGATACAAACACTGACTGTATGACACAAACACCGACTGTATGACACAAACACTGACTGTATGACACAAACACCGACTGCGTGACACAAACACTGACCGTACGACACAAACACTGACTGCATCACACAAACACTGACTATACGATGACACGCAAACACTCTAATGTATCCTCCAGCCCCTTTTAACTTACTACACTGTAAACCTCGACTTACTACACTGTAAACCTCGACTTACTACACTGTAAACCTCGACTTACTACACTGTAAACCCGACTTACTACTAGTGCAAACCTCGACTTACTACACTGTAAACCTCGACTTGCTATCGGCAGTAAACCTCGACTTACTACAGTGTAAACCTCGACTTACTACACTGTAAACTCGACTTACTACACTGTATATTACTTACTACACTAAGCCTCGACTTGTACAGTGTAAACCTCGACCTACTACAGTGTAAACCTCGACTTACTAATGTAAACCTCTGACTTACTACACTGTATACTTCGACTTACTACACTGTAAACCTCGACTTGCTACAGTGTAAACCTCGACCTATACAGTGTAAACCTCGACTTACTACACTGTAAACCTCGACTTACTACACTGCTACTTGACTTACTACAGTGTAAACCTCGACTTACTACACGTAAACCTCGACTTACACTGTATACCTGACTTACTACACTGTAAACCTCGACTTACTACACTGTAAACCTCGACTTACTACAGTGTAAACCTCGACTACTACAGGTAAACCTCGACTTACTACACTGTAAACCTCGACTTACTACACTGTATACTTCGACTTTTCATGTATACTTCGACTTTCTACACTCAAACTCTCGACTTACTACACTGTAAACCTCGACTTACTATAGTGAAACCTCGACTTACTACAGGTAAACCTCGACTTACTACACTGTAAACCTCGACTACTACACTGTAAACCCGGACTTACTACACTGTAAACCTCGACTTACTACACTGAAACCTCGACTTACTACACTGTAAACTTCGACTTACTACACTGCAAACCTCGATTTACTTACAGTAAACCTCGACTTACTACACTGTAAACCTCGATTTTTACACTGTAAACCTCGACTTACTATAGTGAAACCTCGACTTACACTGCAAACCTCGACTTACTACACTGTAAACCTCGACTTACTACAGTAAAACCTCGACTTACTACAGTGTAAACCGACTTACTACAGTGTAAACCTCGACTTACTACAGTGTAAACTTGCTACTACACTGTAAACCTCGACTTACTACACTGTAAACCTCGACTTACTACACTGTAAACCTCGACTTTCTACACTGTAAACCTCGACTTACTACACTGTAAACCTCGACTTTCTACACTGTAAACCTCGACTTACTACTACTACAGTGTAAACAGTTAATTTACACTGTAAACCTCGACTTACACTGTAAACCGCCTACTGGTGTAAACCTTTAACTCTACAACCTCGACATACTGTGTAAACCTTGATCTGCTCGTAAGTAAAGCCTCGGTGATTATACATTCATAAAATACAACTATATACCACTCACTACAGTAATAAAATACAGCATATACACACGCTTTGTCGGTCCTAATTACCATACGCACCTCTCCTTTTACTGTCCTAAAATACATAATTACGGACCCCAGTGATGTCCTCAATACATACAGACTCCAGTGATGTCTCAATACATACAGACACCAGTGATGTCCTCAATACATACAGACACAGTGATGTCCTAAATACATACAGACTCAGTGATGTCCTCAATACAGACTCCAGTGATGTCCTCAATACATTCAGACACCAGTGATGTCCTAAATACATACAGACACCAGTGATGTCCTAAATACATCAGAACTCCAGTGATGTCCTCAATACATACAACACCAGTGATGTCCTAAATACATACAGACTCCAGTGATGTCCTCAATACACACATCCAGTGATGTCATATTTTTGACGAACCAGTGATGTCCTCAATACATACAGACACCAGTGTGATCCTCAATACATTCAGACTCCAGTGATGTCCTCAATATAACAGACACCAGTGATGTCTCAATACATGCAGACCCCAGTGATGTCTTCAATACATACAGACACCAGTGATGTCCTCAATACATTCAGACACCAGTGATGTCCTCAATACATACAGACACCAGTGATGTCCTAAATACATACAGACACCAGTGATGTCCTAAATACATACAGACTCCAGTGATGTCCTCAATACATACAGACACCAGTGATGTCCTCAATACATTCAGACTCCAGTGATGTCTCAATACATACAGACTCAGTGATGTCCTCAATACATTCAGACACCAGTGATGTCCTCAATACATACAGACACCAGTGATGTCCTCAATACATTCAGACTCCAGTGATGTCCTCAATACATACAGACACCAGTGATGTCCTCAATACATTCAGACACCAGTGATGTCCTCACATTCAGACACCAGTGATGTCCTCAATGCATACAGACACCAGTGATGTCCTAAATACATACAGACTCCAGTGATGTCCTCAATACATACAGACACCAGTGATGTCCTAAATACATACAGACTCCAGTGATGTCCTCAATACATACAGACTCAGTGATGTCCCACTACTTCAGACACCAGTGATGTCCTCAATACATACAGACACCAGTGATGTCCACAATACATTCAGACTCCAGTGATGTCCTCAATACATACAGACACCAGTGATGTCCTCAATACATTCAGACACCAGTGATGTCCTCAATACATTCAGACTCAGTAATGTCCAAAATACATTACAGACACCAGTGATGTCCTCAATACATTCAGACACCAGTGATGTCCTAAATACATTCAGACACCAGTGATGTCTCAATGACACACAGGTACACACAGGGACCCTCAGTGACACTCAGTTCACCCAGGGACCCTCGGCTACACCCAGGAACCCTCAGAGACAGTTACAGTAACATCCAGGAGCCCTCAGTACCAGCCAGGGACCCTCATTAA
This sequence comes from Homarus americanus, assembly GCF_018991925.1. Taxonomy (NCBI): domain Eukaryota; kingdom Metazoa; phylum Arthropoda; class Malacostraca; order Decapoda; family Nephropidae; genus Homarus; species Homarus americanus. The sequence goes on along the minus strand of NW_024732867.1, from coordinate 5,484,563 downwards.
CACCCAGGGATCATCAGTAACACCCTGGGACCCTAGTAACACCCAGGATCCCTCGGTACCACACGGGACCCTCGGTAATACACAGGGACCTCGGCAACATACAGGGACCCTCGTAACACACAGGGACCCTCGGTAACACCAGGGGACCCTCGGTAACACAAAGGGACCCTCAATACCCAGGGACCCTCAGTAATACCCAGGGACCCTCAGTAACACACAAGGACCCTCAGTAACACACGGGACCCTCAACAATATCCAGAGCCTCAATAATATCCAGGGACCCTCGGTAACACATAGGGACCCTCAATAATATCCAGGGACCCTCGGTAACACACAGGCCACCAGAGGTCTTTAGCTTACTGATATGGTAAAAAATTATTACCTGAATCTCGGCGTAATTTTCATAAAACTGTCGCGCCTCCTCCTCCGCCTTCCCTTACTCCTCCTCCCGCTCTCCTACTCCCTCCCTCCTCCCGCCTTCCCCTACTCCTTCCTCCCGCTCCCCTACTCCCTCCCTCCACCCGCTTTCCCTACTCTTTCCTCCTCCGCTTTACCCTCTTTCCCTCCTCCCGCCCGCCTTCCCTCTCCCTCCTCCTCCCGCCTTCCCCTACTCCTTCCTCCTCCCTTTCTCCTTCCTCCTCCCGCCTTCCCCCTACTCCCACCCTCCTCCCCTACTCTTCCCTCTTCTCGCCTTTCCCTTCCTTTCTTCCTGCTTCCTCCACCTCCTTCTCCCGCTTCCCCTGCTCCTCCCTCCTCCCGCTTTCTTTACTGCTTCCTCTGCCTCCCCCCCGCCCTCCAGCCTCCCGCCTCCCCTCCACTGTGGTTGAGAGTAATATTATGGAAAATCGTATTTTCATTCTTAACAGCATAGGCATTTAAGGTGGGTAAGTCCATCTCCTCCCTCCTGCCGCGCCGTAACAAAGTTCAAGAGCAACAGATTATAAATAATACTCTAAAAAAAATCAGACTTGTCTATAATCTAACAATATATCTAAATACTAAGAACATAATATTTTTCTCTTTCTTTAATATTGATATCGTATTTAAAACTCCCAGACGGACAGACAGACAAGTGTGCTGAGAATGCATTACGTTATGGTCTAGTCTCAGCGCAATTCCGTCGCCACAGACAGACAGACAGGCAGACAGACAGAAAACGAGAGATATATAGATGAAGAAAAGAAAAAAGAGAACAAGAGAAATACAGAGAGAGAGAGAGAGAGAGAGAGAGAGAAAGTATACACACAGGAGACATCGACACTGTGTTTACGAGACGAAAACCTCAAAAGTTACACCTTAGCTCTGAAGCTTGACAGTGACCCCCTGGAGCGAGGCCACCTGTGTTAGCGAGGCATCACCTGTGTTAACGAGACATCACCTGTGTTAACGAGGCCACCTGTGTTAACGAGGCCACCTGTGTTAACGAGGCCACCTGTGATAACGAGGCCACTTGTGTTAACGACACCTCCTCTGTTAACGACACCACCTGTGTTAACGAGGCATCACCTGTGTTAACGAGGCATCACCTGTGTTAACGACACCACCTGTTAACGAGGCAGCACCTGTGATGATGAGGCAGCACCTGTGTTAACAAGGGCCACCTGTGTTTAACGAGGCCACCAACACCTTAAACTATTACCCATATCTCAGGTTCTTCTTGATAATTATTAATACCAAACTCTAAATTCTCCTTTAAATAAATTATTCACATCAAATTATTTTCAATTAAATAAAAAAATCTTTATAAATTATCCTGAAATTATAATCACTGTACAAATTATTAATCCAGGTCTTTAAATTCTCGGTGGATTATCATAAACTCTTCCCACTTAAAATTCTTAGATAATTCTCGATCTCCTCACCCAAGCCCTTAAAAATTCTCATAATTCTCAGCCTCCACCATGATAATTCTCAGCTGGTAGAGGCTGTCAAATATAACTGGAGCGAAAAAGAAGAAAAAAACAATTAGCTGCAGCCAGCCAGGAGCCTTACACCTCGTCTCCTGGTACTGTGGGAAGACCAGGCTACTGTATGTAGGAGACAAGGTTACTGTATGTGGGAGACCAGGCTACTGTATGTGGGAGACCAGGCTACTGTATGTGGGAGACCAGGCTACTGTATGTGGGAGACCAGGCTACTGTATGTGGGAGACCAGGCTACTGTATGTGGGAGACAAGGTTACTGTATGTGGAGACCAGGCTACTGTATGTGGGAGACCAGGCTACTGTATGTGGGAGACAAGGAATATAATTACATCTCTCTCTCTCTCTCTCTCTCTCTCTCTTTCATTTTTGCCTGTCTCATTCTCTTAATCTACCTTTATACTTTTGTTTCCTCTCTCTCCCTTTCTTTTCTTGTCACACTTTCTCCTTTTATGTTCCTTTCTCTCTCTATGTCTCTCTCTTAAAATTACTATCATTATCTTTCTCATCTTTTTTTCCTCTCTCATTCTCTCTACATTTTTGTATTTCTCTCACTTTATCTCTTTCTCTAAATAAAAATCTCTCCCTGTCCGTGAATAAATAGGTGAATGAGTGAGTGAGTGAGTGAGTGAGTGAGTGAGTGAATGAGTGAGTGAGTGAGTGAGTGAGGATGGGTATTCATAGACCTAACTGGAATATAGATAAAAAAAAACTAAACATTACAGTTAAAATTACGAGGTGCAAGAACGAAAGTACACAAACACAGGTACAGGAACGAAAGTAAACAAACACAGGTACAGGAACGAAAGTAAACAAACACAGGTACAGGAAGGAAAGTAAACAAACACAGGTACAGGAACGAAAGTAAACAAACACAGGTACAGGAACGAAAGTAAACAAACACAGGTGCAGGAACGAAAGTAAACAAACACAGGTGCAGGAACGAAAGTAAAAAACACAGGTACAAGAACGAAAGTAAACAAACACAGGTACAGGAACGAAAGTAAACAAACACAGGTACAGGAACGAAAGTAAACAAACACAGGTACAGGAAGAAAGTAAACAAACACAGGTACAGGAACGAAAGTAAACAAACACAGGTACAGGAACGAAAATAAACAAACACAGGTACAGGAACGAAAGTAAACAAACACAGGTACAGGAACGAAAGTAAACACACAGGTGCAGGAACGAAAGTAAACAAACACAGGTACAAGAACGAAAGTAAACAAACACAGGTACAGGAACGATAGTAAACAAACACAGGTACAGGATAAACAAACACAGGTACAGGAACGAAAGTAAACAAACACAGGTACAGGGAACGAAAGTAAACAAACACAGGTGCAGGAACGAAAGTAAACAAACACAGGTACAGGAACGAAAGTAAACAAACACACAGGTACAGGAACGAAAGTAAACAAACACAGGTACAGGAAGAAAGTAAACAAACACAGGTACAAGAACGAAAGTAAACAAACACAGGTACAGGAACGAAAGTAAACAAACACAGGTACAGGAACGAAAGTAAACAAACACAGGTACAGGAACGAAAGTAAACAAACACAGGTACAGGAACGAAAGTAAACAAACACAGGTGCAGGAACGAAAGTAAACAAACACAGGTGCAGGAACGAAAGTAAACAAACACAGGTGCAGGAACGAAAGTAAACAAACACAGGTGCAGGAACGAAAGTAAACAAACACAGGTGCAGGAACGAAAGTAAACAAAACAGGTACAGGAACGAAAGTAAACAAACACAGGTACAGGAACGAAAGTAAACAAACACAGGTACAGAACGAAAGTAAACAAACACAGGTGCAGGAACGAAGTAAACAAACACAGGTACAGGAACGAAAGTAAACAAACACAGGTACAGGAACGAAAGTAAACAAACACAGGTACAGGAACAGTAAAAACAAGGGTACAGGACAGTAAACAAACACAGGTACAGGAACGAAAGTAAACAAACACAGGTGCAGGAACGAAAGTAAACAAACACAGGTACAGGAACGAAAGTAAAACAAACACAGGTACAGGAACGAAAATAGAACAAACACAGATATGGAAATTTCTAATGGTAAACAAACACAGAAACTTAATATAATGTGTACATGTGACGTCATTTCATAAACAAACATGGAGGTGTCAACTGTTTATTCATCAGCTGTAAACACTAAGTTAAATATATAATATTTTACACCGCCATTCTGGTTATGTTTACACCCCTATCACAGGGATTAACAGCTCAGTGAGTATGTGTTTGTTAACACTATAAAGGGATAAAGGAGTGTAATCACCCTTTATGTGTGTGTGTGTTGTGTGTGTGTGTGTGTGTGTGTGTGTGTGTGTGTGTGTGTGTGTGTGTGTCACCATTTGCTGGATGTAGGAGCAAGAGAGATTTCTGCCCGTCCACCCACCTTTCCTCCCATCCATCCAACCATCCAACCTCACATCCACCTATCTATCCACTCATTCACTCAGCCATCCAGGAAGTCAGGTCACCCTCGCCAGACTCCTACAGTGGATAGCATGAATGGTGTCGAAGGGGTGGGTGACCATGAGGCCTGGAACTGGTAAGGGCACTGCTGCCCCCGTGTTACACCTGTACTGTACCTTGTGGTAATAG
>NW_024732867.1:5463636-5479911 GCF_018991925.1 Homarus americanus | reverse complement strand
AGACACTCCATGTAAACCTCACTTCCAGGTACACCTCAGACACTCCCAGGTACACCTCAGACACTCCAGGTACACCTGACCTCCCAGGTACACCGCCGATGCTCCCAGGTACCGCTGACCTCCCAGGTACATCCTGACACTCCCAGGTACACCTCTGACACTCGCAGGTACACAGCTGACAGTCCCAGGTACACCCCTGACACTCCCAGGTACACCTCTGACACTCAGGTACACCTCAGACACTCCCAGGTACATCTGACCACTCCCTGGTATACCCTGACACTTCCAGGTACCCCTGACACTCTCAGGTACACCTCTGACCTCCCAGGTACCTTCAGACACTCCCAGGTACACCTCTGACACTCCCAGGTACATCTCCGATGCCTAGGTACACCTCCGATACTCCCAGGTACACCTCTGACATTCCAAGTACTCCTCTGACATTCCTGGTACACCTGACACTCCCAGGTACCACTGACACTCCCAGGTGCACCTCTGGCACGCCCAGATACACCTCTGACACTCCCAGGTACACCGCTGACACACCCAGGTACCTCTGATGCTCCCAGGTATACCTCACTCCCAGGTACACCGCTGACACTCCCAGGTACACCGCTGACACTTGCAGATACACCTCTGACTCCATGTGCACCTCAGACACTTCCAGGTGCACCTCAGACACTCCCAGGTACACCTCAGACACTCCTGGTACACTTCTGACACTCCCAGGTACACCGCCCTGACACTCCCAGGTACACCGCTGACACTCCCAGGTACACCGCTGACACTCCCAGGTAAACCTCTGACACTCCCAGTTACACCTCTGCCTCCCAGGTGCACCTCTGATCACTCAGGTATACATCTGACTCTCCCAGGTACACCGGTGACACTCCAGGTACACCGCTGACACTGCCAGGTACCTCCTGACCTCCATGTGCCTCAGACACTTCCAGGTACCTCAGACACTCCCAGGTACACCTCTGATGCTCCCAGGTACACCGCTGCACTCCCAGGTATACCACTGGCACCCCAGGTGCACCACTGTGCTCCCAGGTATGCCTCAGACACTCGCGAACACCATGACACTCCCAGGTACACCGCTGACACTCCCAGGTACATCCCTGACACTCCAGGTACACCTCTTGATGCTCACAAGTACACCTCAGAACCTCCCAGGTACCTCTGACACGCCCAGGTACACCTCTGATACTCCCAGGTATACCTCTGACACTCCTAGGTCACACCTCTGACCTCCCAGGTACACCGCTGACACTGCCAGGTAAACCTCTGACACTCCATGCACCTCATGCACCCAGGTACACCTCAGACACTCCCAGGTACACCTCAGACACTCCCAGGTACACCTCTGACCTCCCAGGTACATTTGACCTCCCAGGTACCTCCTGACCACTCCATGTACACCTCAGACACTTCCAGGTTCTCAGACACTCCCAGGTACCTGCAGACATCCCATGTACACCTATGACACTCCCATGTGCACCTGTGACCTCCCAGGTACACCTTCAGCACTCCCAGGTACACCGTGACTCCCAGGTACCTCTGATACTCCCAGGGTATACCTCTGACACTCCCAGGTACACCGTGACCTCCAAGGTACACCGCTGACACTGTCAGGTACCTCTGACACTCATGTACACCTCAGACACTTCCAGGTACACCTCTGACACTCCCAGGTACACCTCCGATACTCCCAGGTACACCTCCGATGCTCCCAGGTACACCTCTGACACTCCCAGGTACTCCTCTGACACGCCAGGTACACCTCTGACTATCCCAGGTACACCACTGACACTCCCAGGTACACCTCAGACACTCCCAGGGACACCTCTAACACTCCCAGGTACACCTCTGACACTCCCAGGTACACATTTGACACTCCCAGGTACACCTCTGACACTCCATGTACACCTCAGACACTTCCAGGTTCACCTCAGACACTCCCAGGTACACCGCAGACACTCCCATGTACACCTCTGACACTCCCAGGGCCTGACACTCCCAGATACACCGCTGAAACTCCCAGGTACACCCCTGACACTCCCAAGTACACTTCTGCCTCCAGGTACACCTCTAACACTCCCAGGTACACCTCTGATACTCCCAGGTATACGTCTGACACTCCCAGGTACACCTCTGACACTCCAGGTATACCTGACCTGACCAGTCACCACCTCTGACACTCCATGTACACCTCAGACACTTCCCAGGTACACCTCAGACACGCCCAGGTACACCTCAGACACTCCCAGGTACACCTCTGACACTCCATGTACACCTATGACACTCCCAGGTACACCGTGACACTCCAGGTACCGCTGACACTCCCAGTGCACCTCTGATACTCCCAGGTATACCTCTGACACTCCCAGTTACCGCTGACACTCCAAGGTACACACTGACACTGTCAGGTACACCTCTGACACTCCATGTACCTCAGCACTCCCAGGTACCTCCGATACTCCCAGGGACACCTCCGATGCTCCCAGGTACACCTCTGACCTCCCAGGTACTCCTCTGACACGCCAAGGTACACCTCTGACACTCCAGGTACACCACTGACACTCCCAGGTACACCTCAGACACTCCCAGGGACACCTCCTAACCTCCCAGGTACACCTCTGACCTCCCAGGTACATTTGACACTCCGGGTACACCTCTGACACTCCATGTACACCTCAGACACTTCAGGTTCACCTAAGACACTCCCAGGTACACCACCAGACACTCCCATGTACACCTCTGACACTCCCAGGTACACCATGACACTCCCAGATACACCGCTGACAGGTACACCCCTGACACTCCCAAGTACACTTCTGACCTCCCAGGTACACCTCTAACACTCCCAGGTACACCTCTGATCTCCCAGTATACGTCTGACACTCCAGGTACACCTCTGACACTCCCAGGTATACCGCTGACAGACAGGTACACCTCTGACACTCCATACACCTCAGACACTTCCAGGTACACCTCAGACACGCCCAGGTACCTCAGACACTCCCAGGTACACCTCTGACACTCCCAGGTACACCGTTGACACTACCAGGTTACTGAAAACTCCCAGGTACATCCTGACACGCCCAGGTACACCTCTGACACTTGCAGGTACACCGCCCGACCTCCCAGGTACACCATGACACTCCAGGTACACCCCTGACACTCCCAGGTTCACCTCTGACCCTCAGGTACCTCCGACACTCCCAGGTACATCTGACACTCCTGGGTACACCCCTGACCCTTCAGGTTCACCTCTGAACTCCCAGGTACACCTCTGAGACTCCCATGTACACCTTGACACTCCCAGGGACACCTTTTACACTCCCAGGTACACCTGATACTCCCAGGTACACCTCTGACACCCCAGGTACCTCTGACACTCCCAGGTACACCCCAGACACTCCCAGGTACACCTCCTGACACTCCCAGGTACCCCTGACACTCCCAGGTACACCGCTGACACTCCCAGGTACACCCTGAAACTCCCAGGTACACCTCTCTGACACTGCAGGTACACCTCAGACACTCCTAGTACACCTCTCTGACACTCCCGGTACACCCCTGACACTCCGAGGTACACCCCTGACACTCCCAGGTACACCTCTGACACCGCCAGGTACACCTCAGACACTCCCAGGTACACCTCTGACACCCCAGGTACACCTCCGAAACCCCAGGTACACCTCCTGACACCCGAGGTACACCTCTGACACTCCCAGGTACTCCTCTGACACTCCCTGGTTCACCTCTGACACTCCCGCACACCTCTGAGACTCCCATGTACACCTTGACACCCCAGTACACCTCTGACACTCCCAGGTACACCTCTTGACACTCCAAGGCACATTCCTTACACTCCCAGGTACACCTCCGATACTCCCAGGTACACCCTGACACTCCCAGGTACCTCTCTGACACTCCAGGTACACCTCAGACACCCCAGGTACACCTCTGACACCCCAGGCACACCTCTGACACCCCAGGCACACCACTGACACCCCAGGTGCACCACTGACACCCCAGGTACACCTCAGACACTCCCAGGTACACCTCTGACAATCCCAGGTACACCCCTGACACTCCCAGGTACACCTCTGACACTCCCAGGTACACCACTGACATTCCCAGGTACACCTCTGGCACTCCCTGGTACACCTCTGACACTCTCAGGTACACCGCTGACACTCCCAGGTACACCTCTGATACTCCCAGGTATACCTCTGACACTCCCAGGTACACGGCTGACACTCCTAGGTACACCGCTCACACTCCCAGGTACACCTCTGACACTCGCAGGTACACCTCAGACACTCCCAGGTACACCTCTGACACTCCCGGTACACCCTGACACTGCACACCTCTGACACTCGCAGTACACCTCAGACACCCCAGGCACCTCTGACACTCCCAGGCACACCTCTGACACCCCAGGTACACCTCTGATACCCCAGGTATACCTCGACACTCCTAGTACACCGCTGACACTCCAGGGGCACAACGCTGTCACTGCCAGGCACACCTCTGACACTCCATGTAAACCTCATACACTTCAGGTACACCTCTGACACTCCCAGGTACATCTCCGATACGCCCAGGTACACCTCCGATACTCCCAGGTACACCTCTGACACTCCCAGGTACTCCTCTGACACTCCCTGGCACACACCTGACACTCCCAGGTACACCACTGACACTCCCAGGTACACCTCTGGCACGCCCAGATACACCTCTGACACTCCCAGGTACACCGCTGACACACCCAGGTACACCTCTGATACTCCCAGGTATACCTCTGACACTCCCAGGTACACCGCTGCACTCCCAGGTACACCGCCGGACACTGGCAGATACACCTCTGACACTCCATGTACACCTCAGACACTTCCAGGTGCACCCCAGACACCCCAGGCACACCCTCAGACACTCCCTGGTACACCTCTGACACTCCCAGGTACACCGCTGACACCCCAGGTACACCGCTGACACTCCCAGGCACACCGCTGACACTCCCAGGTAAACCCCTGACACTCCCAGGTACACCCTGACACCCCAGGCACCTCTCTGATACCCCAGGTATACATCTGACACCCCAGGTGCCACCGCTGACACCCCAGGCACACCGCTGACACTGCTGGGTACACCTCTGACACCCATGTACACCTCAGACACTTCCAGGCACACCTCAGACACTCCCGGTACACCCTCAGACACTCCCAGGAACACCTCTGATACTCCCAGGCACACCGCTGACACTCCCAGGTGCCACCACCACTGACACCCCCAGGTGCACCACTGATGCTCCAGGCACACTTCACACTGCAGGAACACTGCTGACACTCCCAGGCACACCGCTGACACTCCCAGGCACATCCCTGACACTCCCAGGCACACCGATGATTGCAAGTACACCAGACACTCCAGGTACACCTCTGACACTCCCAGGTACACCTCTGATACTCCCCAGGTATACCCCTGACACTCCTAGGCACACCGCTGACACTCCCAGGTACACCGCTGACACTGCCAGGTAAACCTCTGACACCCATGCACACCTCATACACTTCCAGGCACACCTCAGACACTCCGGCACACCTCAGACACTCCCAGGTACACCTCTGACACTCCCAGGCACACATTTGACACCCCAGGTACACCTCTGACACTCCATGTACACCAGACATTCCCAGGTTCACCTCAGACACTCCCAGGTACACTGCAGACACTCCCATGTACACCTATGACACTCCCAGGCACACCGCTGACATTCCCAGGTACACTGCTGAAACTCCCAGGCACCCCTACACTGCACACTTCTCTCTGAGACCCAGGCACGCCAAAGTGGGTGTACCAGTGTGGGTGTACAATGGAGGGTACCAGTGTGGGTGTACCAGTGTGGGTGTACCAGTGTTGGTGTACCAGTGTGGGTGTACCAGTGTGGGTGTACCAGTGTTGGTGTACCAGTGTGGGTGTACAATGGAGGATGTACCAGTGTGGGTGTACAATGGAGGATGTACGAGTGTGGGTGTACCAGTGTGGGTGTGCCGTGTGGTGTACCAGTGTGGATGTACCAGTGGGTGTACAATGGAGGGTACCAGTGTGGGTGTACAATGGAGGATGTACGAGTGTGGTGTACCAGTGTGGGTGTACAATGGAGGGTGTACCAGTGTGGGTGTACCAGTGTGTGTACAATGATGGATGTACCAGTATGGGTACCAGTGTGGGTGTACAATGGAGGGTGTACCAGTGTGGGTGTACCAGTGTGGGTGTACAATGATGGATGTACCAGTGTGTGTACCAATGTGGATGTACCAGTGTGTCCCAGTGTGGGTGTACCAGTATGGGTGCCAGTGTGGGTGTACCAGTGTGGAAGTACAATGGAGGATGTACCAGTGTGGGTGTACCAGTGTGGGTGTACAATGGAGGGTGTACCAGTGTGGGTGTACAATGGAAGATGTACCAGTGTGGGTGTACCAGTGTAGTTGTACTATGGAAGATGTACCAGTGAGGATGTACCAGTGAGGGTGTATCAGAGGGTGTACCAGTGTGGGTGTACAATGGAGGATGTACCAGTGTGGGTGTACCAGTGTGGGTGTACAATGGAGGGTGTACCAGTGTGGGTGTACAATGGAAGATGTACCAGTGTGGGTGTACCAGTGTAGTTGTACTATGGAAGATGTACCAGTGAGGATGTACCAGTGAGGGTGTATCAGAGGGTGTACCAGTGTGGGTGTACAATGGAGGATGTACCAGTGTGGGTGTACCAGTGTGGGTGTATGAGTATGGGTGAACCAGTTTGGGTGCACCAGTGTGGGTGTACACTGGAGGATGTACCAGTGTGGGTATACCAGTTTGGGTGCACCAATGTGGGTGTATCAATGCGGGTGTATCTGTGTGGGTGTATCATGTAAAATGTACCGTCGTGAGTGTACCATGGAAGGTGTACCAGTGAGGAAGACAGACAAAACAATAATTTTTATATTCTACCTGACGCACTGCGGACCTAACACCCAATACATATATATACACGAGAGAGAGAGAGAGAGAGAGAGAGAGAGAGAGAGCCAACGCATAATTATACACAAAACAAGAGTAAGTTACAAGGTGTGACATAATAATAAGGTGTATCACAGAGTCTCACTAATGAACCAAACTAATATTTCCACCTCGAAAAATCTTGTGTGTAAATTATTCTGACTTAAAAAAGGAAATCCATTCTGGTCGATGGTTGGTAATGACGTACGTGTGTGTGTGTGTGTGTGTGTGTGTGTGTGTGTGTGTGTGTGCGCGCGCACACATTACACGGGGTGGTGAAATGCATTTATTGTGGCAGAATTATGTCAGTGTTAAGGTGCAAGCACTGCTTGCTCCCTCTCGCTTTCAGCTACCGCCGCTGGCTAGCCCTCGTGGCGAACAGGGAAGCAACTTACATAAGTCTTCCCCTGCCAGTACACAGCCTCCTCACCATCAAGACTCCTGCTGTGCCTCCTCGTGGCAGCACTCGGTAACTGGGTGCCTCGTGGGCCCAGGCTAGATCAACAGGGGATCTCGGAGTAGCAGTGGGCCCCAGAGGGATGGTGCATAGGCTCACTGGCTTGTGGACACATCCTGGCGCCTACCAACCACCGCCCCGCTGCCTTGCGGATTAACCTTGGCAGGTATAAGGCTATGGGAGTAAACCCCAAACGAAAAATCTGCGGTGGAGCCCCGCATCAGGCAGAGATGCTTACGGCGGTGTAGACGGAAGAGGTGACTACCATGGAAACCCAACGACTACACCGGCGAACGAAGGCAATGCCTGATGGACAGGCTATTAAGGCGAACCCCAACAAACTGGGCTATCGGCAGTCCATTGCAACTCTCCCTCTCCCCAGACGTTGCAAAACTTGCACCACTGGATCAGGAAAAGGGAGAGCCAAGATGTGTGGTTGCAGCCTGCGCTCCTGCCTCACCACATAAATCAACTTACGTGCAGCCATCACCCAGCTCATCATACCACTCATCATCATCAAACCTGTTATACCCCCCAAAAGTCCTATGGCGACGGACGAGTGGCAACGGGGACAGGCAGAGATGACTGCCGGGAGTCTCTAGTCACAACTCTGCACATGGGCGGCACAGATAAGATGGTCATTTATGCACTGGGATCTAGGCAGCAGTGCAATCCGGTCCTCTCTGTTCGACTAAGCAGCCCTTACGAGGAGCCACTCTGCTCACCCCACACGGGGAGGGGGCTAGAAAAGGTGCCCTAAATATAGCCTGCCTAAAAACCCAACCTGACTGGGCAACCGCACCCAGTAAGGTCATCCTTACGCAGTCGAAAACACAATCAAAGTCACAGATCCAAACAAAAACAAACCATACATCATCTTATGGTCGCTGCATGGAATGTCAGGACCCTTCTGGATACTGCACAAATGCGCATCCTGAAAGAAGAACTGCCCTTGTGGCAAAAGAGCTGGCTATGTATAACATCGACATAGCAGCCATCAGTGAGTCCCGGCTCCCAGATGAGGGCGAACTCACAGAACGGGGGTCTGGCTACACCTTCTTCTGGAAGGGTAAGAATGCTGCGGAGAGAAGCCACATTTATGGAGTTGGCTTTGCCATCCGCCGACGCATCCTCCACAGGCTAATTGAAATGCCTTTTGGGATCAACGAGAGAGAGAGAGACTTCAAAATACGTAACAAAATACTGTATTTGTTTTCTCTCTTTTAACGAATATATAAACGTAAACAATGGAGATGTGTTATAATGTCGGGGAAATTGATGGTGTAGTCGATGGAACAGACGGATGATGGAACAGATGATGGAACAGACGGATGATGGAACAGATGATGGAACAGACGGATGATGGAACAGACGGATGATGGAACAGATGATGGAACAGACGGATGATGGAACAGACGGATGATGGAACAGATGATGGAACAGACGGATGATGGAACAGATGGATGGTGGAACAGATGAAGGAACAGAGGGATGATGGAACAGATGGATGGTGGAACAGATGAAGGAAAAGACGGGTGATGGAACAGATGATGATAGAACAGATGATGATGGAAAAGATGGATGATGGAACAGATGAAAGAAAAGATGGATGATGGAACAGATGATGGAACAGACTGATGATGGAACAGATGATGGAAAAGACGAATGCTGGAACAGATGGATGATGAACAGATGATGGAAAAGATGGATGAAGGAACAGATGATGGAACAGACGGATCATGGAATAGATGGTGACAAAGACGAATGATGGAACAGTTGGATGATAGAACAGATTTTGGAAAAGATGGATGATGGAACAGATGATGGTAAAGACGGATGATGGAACAGATGATGGAAAAGACGGATGATGGAACAAATGGTGACAAAGACGAATGATGGAACAGATGGATGATGGAACAGATGACGGAAAAGACGGATGATGGAACAGATGATGGTAAAGACGGATGATGGAACAGATGATGGAAAAGACGGATGATGGAACAAATGGGGACAAAGACGAATGATGGAACAGATGGATGATGGAACAAATGACGGAAAAGTCGAATGATGGAACAGATGGATGATGGAACAGATCCGACAGTGGGAGAGGAGAAAGTGCAGGTTTTGTCTCGTCTCTTTAAACTTTCCCTTTCCTTTCTTTCCAGGTAAGACCATAAGCCTATTTTCCCAGCCTGTGAGGGCGACTGTGGGGGGAGGAGCAGGAAAAGGAGGAGGAGGAAATGGGAGAGAAAAAAGATGAAGGTAAATGAAAGTTATAAACTCAATACGAGTCCTTCCTTCCTTCCTTCGTTTTCCTGGTTCCTTCCACCCCTTCCTGATTCCTTCCTTCCCGTCCTATCTCCTTACTTCCATTTCTGCCTTCTTCATTTCCTTCTTACTTCCTTACTTGCTCTATTTTCTGCCTCATTCCTTCCCTTCCTGCTTCCTTCATTCCCTTCCTGCCTCCTTCCTTCCCTTTCTGCCTCCTTCCTTTCCTTCTTACTTCCTTGCTTGCTTTCTTTTCGGCCTCATTCCTCCCCCTCCTGCCTCCTTCCTTCCCTTCCTTCCCACCGTACATTCCTCCTTCCGTATTTCCTTACCTCCTTCCCCTCTCACTCCCTACTCCCTCTCACTCCCTACCTGGAGAGTCATAATACCTTGGGTTATCTTACGACTCCCTGGGGTTTGAACCAGGTAACTTCGGGTGTGGGACCAAGGCACTGAAGTCTGTGAAAAGTGGGTCCCATAGGCATGACTGCCCGTTAGGAACAGTGTGAGTACAGCACACTGTATACTGCACTAAGCCTCTCGGTACACAAGGAAGCAGTCATGGCCGGTACTGCACTCGACCGCCTTCACTACCCAAAGTTGTAAAATTAGGCACCCATTTAAGCTGAGTGAACTGGGAGCACCAGAGAATTGAACTACCGACCCCCGAAATAGGAGGCGAGTGTTGTATACACTGGACCGCCGCGCTCCAATGAAGTATGTGTATCAGGTGGTAAACATGCTCCCCTACAGACAGACAGACATACATTCCCTGCCTCATTCTTCACATGCATCAGTTGACCCCTACATGGTGGTCATGCCTTACTATAATTAAGACCTACGACCCATATTATAATCTCTGTGTGTATAATGGCGCTGCTACACTGTAAAGACTCTCCCCTTCTCATCCCCATCCTTATGTTTAATGGCGCTGCAGCACTACAGTATAAAGGTCCCTCTCTTCCCCTCTCCCACTCCCATCCCATTGTCTTATGGCGCCCTCCTTCTCCTCCCATACCACAGTGTTTAATGGTGCAGCGTGTGTATTATGGCGCTGTTACAATTGCAAAGACGCGCCCTCCTCTCTCTCGTCCCCAACCCCTAATTTGCTCCCCCACTTCCCCCCGACGTGGTGGGGGGAGGGGAGAGTAGGGGTGAGGTCGAGGGGGGAGTAATTCTATAGTAATGGGTAGTGGGGAAAGTAAGTGTGAGATGGTGGGGGAGGTTGTTGGGTAGGGGTGGGGGTGGGGTGGGGTGGGGTGGGGTGGGGTGGGGTGGGGTGGGGGTGGGGTGGGGTGTGGGGTGGGTGGGGTGGGGTGGGGTGGGTGGAGGGAGTGAGGGGTTAGGGAGCGAAGAAGGAAGGGGTGGGTGGAAAGAGGGTGTGGAGGGTAGGATGAGAGTGGGAGAGGGTGTGGGTGGGAGTGGAGGGTAAGGTGAGAGAGGAGTGGGTGGGCGAGGGCGTGGGTCAGCCTGGGTCATCACAAATTAATGCACCTCTCAGGAAACTTTTCGGCCCCTCCCTGATGACCCCTGGGGTAATGGCCCCGAACTCACACCCTCACGCACTTACTAATTCATTCCCGCATTCACTCAGTAATTCATTCACTATCTCGCACACATTCACTCCTTTACTCACACGTGAGACACCTAAGACATATTGACCTTGTTCTTATTAGCTATGAACGTCGCTTGATGATGAAGCACTCATTCAAGCACTCATTTCTTAAATCATTCATTTATCCACTCACTCACTCACTCACTCACCAACTGAACCACCACCCAACCCACTTACTTACTCCCCTACCCATTCACCAACTCCCAAACCTTCTGATAATAGACCTCTAGCTTGTGTATCCTTTTCGTATTTTACACTCGCTAACGCCAGACGATTTTATTCTGCTGGGGGAGCCCATGCCCGCTAAAGGGTTAATCTGAGCACATCGTTTTGACTGTCTTAAAAACTTTATGAAAAATTACTTTACATACAAATTAGTATTTAAGGTCCCAGGTAAAGGTCCCAGGTAAAGGTCCCGGTTAAAGGTCTCAAGTAAACGTCCCGGTTAATGGTCCCGGGTAAAGGTCCCTTTTTTTTTACGGGGAATAGCCCACCCAGAAACAGGTCATCGACCCACAGCGAGGCCTGGGGGCGAAAAATAAGAGTAAAGGCACCTTGTAAAGTTCCAGATAAAGGCCCCAGGTATAGGTCAGAGGTAAAGGCCCTAGGTAAGGGCCCTAGGTAAAGGCCCTAGGTAAAGGCCCTAGGTAAGGGCCCTAGGTAAAGGCCCTAGGTAAAGGCCCTAGGTAAAGGCCCTAGGTAAAGGCCCCAGGTAAAGGCCCTAGGTAAAGGCCCTAGGTAAAGGCCCCAGGTAAAATCTATCCACATTGTGTCACCAACAAGAATATTCCTGGTAATATTTCATGTATTTTACGCTATTAACAAAAATAACCTTCTCTTAGTAATGTTCTGCCAATATTTACACCATTTCACGACACTCACGAGCACCTATACAAACTCCAGTCATTATTTACTCTCTCGCTACTAAAACGGCAAGAGTCAACCCTTCCAGTCTCGGGTCTAAATCTTCAAAAGGTTCGAACGACGAGTCTTACTGATACGAGTCTTTTGACCATCTGAAGTGATCCTAATGTTCCCTTATACACCCACTCACCTTCCCTCTCATCCCTCTCCACTCACCTTCAGGACTGGGTGAGAGGGTGAGTGGAGAGGTTCATTGCCCCCTTTTCCTCTGATTTCCCATAAGAGCCTCAGGTTCGGGGAAACGAAGTGCACAAGTTATGGTCTAAGTCTCAGGTACACGGAGGCACCTGGGTAATAAGGACGCGACTCAGGTAGACAGTAGCCCCCACCTGTTGTTTTATATCGGGAGATGGGGGCTGAGTTATGTACGTAAGGGGGCTGAGTTATGTACGTAAAGGGACTGAGTTATGTACGTAAAGAGGATGAGTTGTATACTTAAAGGGGTTAAGTTGTGTACTTAAGAGGCTCAGTGATGTAAGTAAGGGGGCCAGTTGCATACGTAAGGGCCGAGTTATGTACGTAAGGGGCTGAGTTATGTACGTAAGGGGCTGAGTTATGTACGTAAGGGGCTGAGTTATGTACGTAAGGGGCTGAGTTATGGAGGGGCTGGAGTTATGTACGTAAGTGGCTGAGTTATAATGGGTGTCGAGTTATGTACGTGTGGGGCTGAGTTATGTACGTAAGGGGCTGAGTTATGTACGTAAGGGGCTGAGTTATGTACGTAAGGGCGAGTTAAGGCATAAGGGGCTGAGGGTTATGTACGTAAGGGCTGAGTTATGTACGTAAGGGGCTGAGTTATGTGCGTAAGGGGCTGAGTTATGTACGTAAGGGGCTGAGTTATGTACGTAAGGGGCTGAGTTATGTACGCAAGGGCCGAGTTATGTAATGAAGGGCTGAGTTATGTACGTAAGGCTGAGTATATAACGTAAGGGGCTGAGTGCAAGTAAGGGCGTTAAGTACTTACCAGCACCTCTAGACTATGAACAACCTCAGGACATCAACATACCTAAAAGAACAAAAATAAACACATGAGATAATGATTGCGTCAATGTGTGTGAGAGAGAGAGAGAGAGAGAGAGAGAGAGAGAGAGAGAGAGAGAGAGAGAGAGAGAGGTGTGTGTGTGTGTGTGTGTGTGTGTGTGCGTTAAGCATTCATAAGCCAAACACACTCACACAATCACACGACAGCAAAACAAACTTCAACAGAATGGAACAATGAAAACGTCTTCGAACACAGGGAATAAGAAAAAAGATAAATCTCTCTCTCTCTCTCTCTCTCTCTCTCTCTCCAAGGAGGCATGTACGTCACAGTTACACGACTCACGATCAAGAACATAGTTAAGACGAAGAAGCAACTCTCACTTCCTGCTGACGACTCATAAAACATCACACCTGCTTCAAGACTATTACTGACTGGAAGGTTCAGGTGGTGGAGGTTCTCAGGTGAGATTATCCTGGAACCTGAGGATAAGAAGCTCACCTACGTTGCTCTCCTGTTGTTACCACATTACCCACACCTAAGATAAACAATATATTTCTTAACTGTATTTTTAAAGATAAATTATTAACCTGAAGATTAGACAGACCAACTTGTATCACCTGGAGAGTATCCATCCTAACGGTAATAAAGGTGTTGGGTCGTGGTGAGGTCGGGAGGATTGGATTGGGTTGGGTTGGGTAGGGTTGGGTTGGGTTGCTGAATGGGTTGGGTTGGGTTGTTGCTGTCATTAAGGTTAAGGTTGTTGCTGGGTTGTTGGGCTATTGGGTTGGGTTGGGTTGGGTTGGTTAGTTTGAATAATTAATGTTTAGGTGAAATAAGCCGCGGTGTCTAATTTTAAGGTGACAAAAAATAAGCTACAATATATCAGTACATTATGTTTAACTTATGAATAATACATTTTCACTAATATTATTCAAAAGTTCATTAATCGTAACCTCACGTAACCTCACCTCACCTGACCTAACCAAAGATTGTTTTTTTTTCAATAATTCTCAAGAACCTGTAGTGTACGTTCAGTATCTTGAACACGAAGAACGGACAGAAAGACGAACTCACATACCCTTTAACTCTGACCTTCCAGCTGACCTCTGACCCCCAAACATAATTAGGTTTTAAATTGACACGTGTTATAAGGTGGATCAGAAACATCAGCTGCAGAATATCAACAACTTGACTCAGTGTGCAAAGGTTACACAAACAAGTTAAGTATGAAAATGCATAATTAGCAGACAAGGTTTTTTTTTGGGGGTAAGGGGATGGGCAGAAGGGGGATGGGGAAGGGGGAGGGGGAAGAGGGGTAGGGGGAGGTGGGGGAGGGGGTGGGGGGAGGGGGTGGGGTTCAGGAGGCGATGTAGTTTTTCGTTGTTCCGGGGTTGAAGCACGTAAGGTGGAGACTATGTTGTTCTGGTGTGATGACCAAATGAACATAGATTTTCCTCATTTCTGGGTATTGACGGAACTGACTAAAAAAATAACAACACAATCCCAGCAACAGGTAAGTGAGTACACCTGGGTTTTAATTAGTCTTTATTGTTTTAAGATGGATATATAATTATGTCCTCCAAGACTCAGTGGTCCCCAAACTTATCAACTTCAAGGACCAGCGAAGAGTGAAAATAAATCTATGGACTGATAACTGTAAATACTTTCTATTTACAATGTACAATATAGTCCATATACTACTGTGAGATTGGGAGCGATAATTACAGCGAAATGTCATTTTCGCGATATATCGTTCTGTGAATTACAATGAACAAGATGTGATTGTGGACCAGAGACTCAGAAATATTACCAAAAAAAAAATGCCTTTAAGACGTTTATTAGAGCAAACAGTGGCAGTGAGGCCCCGCTGTGATATGTACAGGTATATATACAGTATATTCCTCTTATAATAACCTTTACACAGCGTCGCAGGTGATCATACTTTGTACAGGTATATATACAGTATATTCCTCTTATAATAACCTTTACACAGCGTCGCAGGTGATCATACTTTAACAAGATAAAGGTAATTGAGACAAAGGAGTGAGGAACGCAGGACATTTGACCTCCTGACCGACTGACTAAAGACTAATTCGTCATCCGCCAGGAGTCAGCTGACAGTTGCCACAGATTAAATATGAATTGTTTTACAGGTTAACTGAGCGTAGTTTTATTATTATTAATGATCGCAGAGTTTAAGAGAATTAGGTTTTATTAAGAAATTATAAACCAAATAAGCGACGGTAAAGAGATCTAAGGAACCAGCATATACTGAGCCAGGGCCCGGCACCGCTGCTCTCAGTTACCACAGCATTAAGAGCTGTTAGCATAAATTGAATCAATAGCTTATAATTATATACTGCGACACTGAATTCAATCATTACCATTAACACACACACACACACACACACACACACACACACACACACACACACACACACACACACACACACACCTCGACTTTCAGTGTATACTTTTTAGAGTTTGTTGGGAGTGATTAATCAATACTATCACTACTATGTCTTGGTGTGTGTGTGTGTGAGTGTTTACCTGAGTCACTAGCTAAGTCTTTCTTTCAGCTGGGTAGCATGGTTTGGTTTGGTTTGGTTTGGTTTGGTTTGGTTAGGTTAGGTTAGGTTAGGTTAAAAAGGTTAGGTTTAGTTTAGTTTAGTTTAGTTTAGTTTTGCCAAGCTTAGGTTAGGTTAGTTTAGGTGTAACAAAAAATGCAATGACATGATGAACAAATACATATTCATTACTCCCAGTGCATGAGAGAACTGCATGATCTATAACAACAACAGTTCATAATATACAACACAAGGAGAAATAATTCTGTGGCTGTTATTGGAATGTTTCTATAAAGTTGATTCAACAGGTTCCACAATAAAGGTTATACCGCCCTTAAAAGTGACACAGAACCCTTGAGACGAGGATCACTCACGTACCGACATTACTAGAAGGTAAAGCAGAGGTCAG
>NW_024732867.1:5428636-5458636 GCF_018991925.1 Homarus americanus | reverse complement strand
ATGGAACTATGGATTTTATTATATATTTTTTTTTCAAGAATTACGACGTGGGACTGAGACACCTACCCCAACCCACCCCATCCCCCACCCACCCCACGCCACCCCACCCCACCGTTAGCAGCTGCCAAATGAAGGATGACAAAGTGTGGGGTGAAGAGGAAGTAGCTGAGAGAATGAAGGGAAAAAATCATTGGAATAAGGAATAAATTGTGTGTGTGTGTGTGTGTGTGTGCAAGGAGGTGATGAATGTGTGGTGGACAGGGGTAAATATAGAAGCTATTATTGTGATGATTGACGTGAGTGACTGCCACGTTAATGTAAGTCCCCTTCACTAGTGCGTTTACAGGGGCTCGTCATATAAACATTCCACAAATCATTATCTTTGAGATAATTGTTTTAATATTGTTTTAATTTGAGTTCATAGTATGTTCACTATTGTTAGTTTCCTTCTGTCCAATGTAAACAAACACAGGGCTGCCATACTGCACAAAACTTGATGAGCCCCTGTAAACGCACTAGTGAAGAGGACTGTACATAGGTTGTAGTTATTGCCAGGTCAGTGTAATGACACAGAAGGTAAAATGAACAACAACACAGTGTCCTTATGGAGTTGTGTCATCTTAAAACACTCATAAACATCCCCAGTCTCACATACACAAAGACAGTCATTTGTTGCTGCACCACCTGAGCCCTCGTGTTCTCGTCTCCCTAACGCCAAATAACCCGCTCCAAGAATTCTATTATACCGGGGATTGTGATCGACCATTGTATGCACCAAATTCCTACTTTGGGTTAACTATCAAAGATCCTGTAGACTTTATTACACGGTGGGGCGGAGTTAATACACTTATTCCATCAATCTGAGAGAGGCAGGTGATGGTGGTGCTGGAGTGATCGTCGTTTAAGGTATTCGTAGTTCAATAGGTTATATTTCCTGACCTAAAATTTTAACCAAAACGTCAAATGCTGATAAAAAAAAAATATTGGCAGAGTTATGTGAGTTACTCTGAGACCTGGCAATTAACAGACCGTCTATACATATAGTAAAGAAAAAGTTACTTAAGACACACAAGTTAAATATAACTTACTGTACCAGACACAAAATAATGTACACTACAAGTCCTGCACAGCGTCACTAACAGCCCTTATTGGTACCTGTCAACACCTGTGTACTAATTGAAATAATGATCCGTAATGAAAAAGAAGCATAATTACGACTGAAATAAAACCCCTCTTTATCAGGTAAATTAAGAATAACGCCAAGTAATTCCTGCTTTACAGATGGTGTCATTAAGAGCGTTTAGCCAGTAAGGATTAATGATGTAAACTGACCAAATAGATTATTTTTTTTCTAAGTATTGTTCTTTCTGGGGTCAACAGACGTCAGTATACAGAAAATAAGGAGTGATAAAGTCCTATGATTTCTAATTAATTAGTGGGTGTAGGTGGCTGGGTGTAGGAGTCGGTGGGTGTAGGTAGCAAGGTGTAGGAGTCGGTGGAGGTAGGTGGGTGTAGGTAGGTGGGTGTAGGGAGTCGGTGGGTGTAGGTAGGTGGGTGTAGGAGTCGGTGGATGTAGGAGTCGGTGGGTGTAGGTAACTGGGTGTAGGAGTATGTTGGTGCAGGTAAGGTGTAGGAGTCGGTGGGTGTAGGTAGGTGTAGGAGTCGGTGGATGTAGGAGTCGGTGGGTGTAGGTAACTGGGTGTAGGAGTATGTTGGTGCAGGTAGCTGGGTGTAGGAGTCGGTGGGTGTAGGTAGCTGGGTGTAGGAGTCGGTGGGTGTAGGTAGCAAGGTGTAGAGTCGGTGGGTGTAGGTAGCAAGGTGTAGGAGTCGGTGGGTGTAGGTAGCAAGGTGTAGGAGTCGGTGGGTGTAGGTAACTGGGTGTAGGAGTCGGTGGGTGTAGGTAGCAAGGTGTAGGAGTCGGTGGGTGTAGGCAAGGTGTAGGAGTCGGTGGGTATAGTGTAGAGTGTATCAGGCCCAGGAAATGTTCCTCTCTCTCTAGTGGGTGTATTGTACGAATGACTGGGTGTACATTATGCTTCACCCTGCAGCAGAAAACACACACACACACACACACACACACACACACACACACACACACACACACACACACACACACAGGTGAAGGTCTCCGGGTGTTACACTGTGTCAGGCCGTGCAACATACTTTCGGCCGTGCAACACCTAACATCTCTCTCTCTCTCTCCTCGCAGACGTACCAAGAGACCCCCAGTTGTAACCTGAAAGCAGTTGATATTGCAACGGTTTGTCAACATGAAGCAATACGCCGCTCCCTGTGTCAACATACCCACCACCCACACCTGCTCTTATTGTTGCGACTTTCTCCATAACTCAGCCGGCGATGTTTACCTCAACATTGACCGAGGAAATGGAGGAGGAGACTGGAATGTTAATGGGAGGAGATGTGTTTATGACCTTCCAACACCAATGTTTATTTGGACAGTGACGTAGAGAGGAACTTTTTTCGACTGGAATGTTAGTGATAGGGTGGATGTTTATGATCTTTCGATACTAACATTCATAAAAAAAAATACATATTTTCATTTTTAATAACGAACGAGAAGTTTGTTTTTCTTCGCACCATTACGAGACAAAACTAACGATCGAGTCAGCTGAGGATGGCAATAACATCTGATATCTTATTGTTGGAAGCGCTAAAGTTGTCTTATAATAACAAACAATTACATTACATGTGATATCTTTTGCAACATACGAGTAAAAGTCTTATAATAAAAGACAGAGTAGATGTTCTTTTGTTTAAATCTGTTTTTTTTTATACAGGATTAATACCCGGTTAGGTTAGGTTAGGTTAGGTTAGGTTAGGTTAGGTTAGGTTAGGTTAGGTTAATTAGACTCTGTAGTGTTACTCATTACTCGATATGTTACTTTTGGAAGGTTTCGTACCTAACCGTAGTTTCCCCCATTAGTATAAGTAATCATAGTTTCCCGTGGTAGCTAAGAACGTAACCTTATCACACTAGGGGAACCAATGTAAATGGAAACCAAAGAAAACAGGAATCAAAGAAAATAGGAACCAAAGAAAACGAAAACCAAAGAAAACAGGAATCAAAGAAAACGAAAACGGGAACCAAAACAGGACGAGAAGCAGCGCCACCTAACATGCAGCCAGACAATCAAAATAATAACACTAATAACTTTAAGTTCAAACCACGACGGAAATTCTGTGAACTAGACGACACAAACGACGCCCCTGAGTGTGAGGACAATCATCCTTGACATGTGAGGGGGACATGGAGATGTAACTCTTGCCTTGAGTGTGTCACGGCAGATAGTGATCAGTGATTAGTTGAATAGGGTGGTGGCCTGGTGATGGCGTGTGACACTGGGGGATTAGTTAATTTTTTTAAAGGTCAATAGTCCATAAACTTATGAAATATGTCTCACTCATTCTCTCTCACGTAATGAAACATGTCTCACTCATTTTTCTCACGTAATGAAACATGTCTCTCATTCTTCTCATATAATGAAACATGTCTCACTAATTCTCTCACGTAATGAAACATGTCTCACTCATTCTCTCTCACGTAATGAAACACGTCTCACTCATTTTTCTCACGTAATGAAACACGTCTCACTCATTTTTCTCACGTAATGAAACATGTCTCTCATTCATTCATAATAAACATGTTTCATATCATTGTATTTTGCTAATTACTGTCTCCCTGCAAAGGTAGACAATACAAAAGGCATTTAAATTAATATGTACAGTCGGGGTCAAAAGTCTTGAACACTTGACAGTATTTGGCATGTAAGTACCCGAAGATCTTGGGTATTAAAGAGAGTTTTATCCCATTTTGTGATTCAGGCATAATATGTGATGACAAGTAGTGTTATTAGTATATCCCAATCATATATGTATAACTCAGAAGTAGATGCCAGATATTGCTAAGTGTTCAAGACTTTTGACCCCGACTGTACCATTTAAAAAAACAAAAAAAACAATTATCACTGAGTTTTGAAAATTCCATTAGTTCTCGATCCAACGACAATGACAACATGTACCAAATATCCACTAAATTGGTCTTCTAGATTTCCATAATACACATAGGACGATTTGATAAGGAGAGCTGACTTTGCATTGTGTACAATCAAAGTCAAAAGTCGTGTCGCGGTTTTGTCCCAAGATTAAATATAACTCGTGAAACATTATGAGAGCCCCCTACCACAAGGCCGAGCGCACCAAAAGTTTAGTTTCACCAAATTTCACCACACGATTTTTGTCTTTCATTGTACATATAAGATAAATAAATGCTGTCATGAGTTGATATCTGTGACCCAGTGATGTACTTCAGGAGCATATGTTGTCACCCTCATTATTTAAAGTCTTCGTGGAATAATACACACGGGAAAAAAAATAAGAATAAGCGACAATTGAATAAAACTAAAGGGATGATAACAGGCGAGTTAAAGTTATTATATAAGGATGATCCTGTGCTACTTGCCAGGCCTGAGGGAGAGTAGGAGACAAGTGATAATATATTGTGGAGAAGTCTTACAGGAGAATAATATTAAAGGTGTATGTACCGTAAAGAAAAGGAAAGAGAGTCTCAATGTAATGAAGAACCTGAAGATTATACACCCTATATTATTACACCAGAATATTAACCACCCTAACGCAACCTGGAGGAGGATGAGGTTAATTTAGGTTAAGGTAGGTTAGGTTTGACTATATAAGATTTGTTGAGCATAGATTAAGATAATGTACATAGAAGGAAGATATAGTAAGATGAGATAATAGAGAGAACGATCTTTTAAAAATATGGATGAAAGGGAAGGAGCGAAATGATGATGATGATGGAGACAGAGATGGAAAGAATAATATAAATGAATAAATGAGGTGTGTAAGTGTCACGGTAGGGAAACACTCCAAGAACCACTGCTACTTCGTCCATATTGGAGGCGTAACGTAATTAATGATAAAAACTGGGCGTAGGTAGATGAGTGGGGATGTATTAAATGAGTGTAGGTGGATGAGTGGGGATGTATTAAATGGGTGAAGGTGGATGAGTGGGGATGTATTAAATGAGTGTAGGTAGATGAGTGGGGATAAAAGGTCACCGACATTAAATTGCCCACCTGAGGCGTTAATCTCTCTCATGTGTCTCCGTCTGTCTACTGTATCCCTAACCTAACCTAACCTAACCTAACCTAACCTAACCTAACCTAACCTAACCTAACCTAACCTAACCTAACCCAACCTAACTTAACCTAACCTAACCTAACCTAGCCTAACCTAACCTGTTGTTTCTGTATTAACAAGATGAAGAAGACGAAAGTTAATGAAATACGGGTCAGAAAATCCATAGACTTATCCCTTATTTTTTTTTCCTGTTGTATTTAGTTTATATATCGTTCATTATTTTTTTTTTTTTTTATTACATTTCCAGTTTTTCGTAGCAAGTTTTTGTCTGTTTTTATTCTGCTATTCTCATTTAAAGACAAATTATTTATATTTTTTGTCATTTACTTTTTTTTTTATCGTTAAATAATTAATTAGTGGGCTACAAATACGAAGGGGGTGAGGCCTTAGTTGACTGATCCCAGAGTCCTACACGAGGGGGAGAAAGTGATCAAGTCCTGCACCAAGACCTAGATTGTTAAACACTGTGTTAGATTGACTAAATAATCCTGGCTGTTAAAACACTTGAAACGAAATAGTACATCAACATGGTTCGTCCTTCGCTGTTCGAGAGAGAGAGAGAGAGAGAGAGAGAGAGAGAGAGAGAGAGAGAGAGAGCCAAATCTCTCACTTACACACTGGAACAAGACTCCCCAATAACACAACCATCTGTACCCTTTTCTACCCTATGACCTTAATACCATCACAACTTAAGCAACACAGCAGCTCTTGAGGATGTAACAGTGAGTGTATCTACCAAGTATAAGCACTGTATCCTCAAGTCAGCTCACGCCCTAGAGTTCCCTAATCTCTCCTGGCAAAACTTTATATTCAGTGGGAAACGAACATCACTTGCAACCAACGGGGGACATTGTTTACATATCAGAGCTACGATAACGTCGATACATTCACGATACGATACATTAATATTCCTCAGCTAGTGACCATTGAAGACATATCGCTGCAGTGACCACAAGAGGCGTATGGCTTTCTTAGAAGACACATGGTTGGTAAATGTCTTGATAACAGAGCAGCTGGGTACTAAACAAAGAGAGATCGAGTTGTACCATGTGTTATCGAGTGAGACAGTGACCCCGAGTCTAAAATTATATTCTCAGGGTCCTTTTAAACCAGTCTT
This sequence comes from Homarus americanus, assembly GCF_018991925.1. NCBI lineage: Eukaryota > Metazoa > Arthropoda > Malacostraca > Decapoda > Nephropidae > Homarus > Homarus americanus. Next base: position 5,452,341 of record NW_024732867.1, on the reverse strand, counting down.
GCTATCTGCAGTAGGCCAAATGAGTTCCTCTGTCGAGTGAATCGTGTTTTAATAAGTTTTCTACTACTACTACTACTACTACTACTACTACTATTTTTTTAAGTGGCCTCCAGCCTCCCCCAATAGCCACACCTTAGCCGCCATTTTATTACCTACTACTACTACTACTACTTTCATAATAGTAGTTATAATAATAATAATAATCCAACAATGAGAAAACTATTATTGAGCTAATAGAGAGAACACTAACCCTCTGCTTACACTAATCTAACACACAGCTAACATTTAAACTAACACTAATATAACACTAAATTAACAACACTAATCTAACACTAAAGAAACAATACTAAAGTAACATTAAATTAAATATTAACACCAAGCTAACACTAACACTAAACTAACATTATACTAACACCAAACTAAAACTAAACTAACAGTAAACTAACACTAAACTAACACTAAACTAACACTAAACTAACACCAATCTACCACTAAACTAACATTAAACTAACACTAAACTAACACCAAACTAACACAGAGGAAGCAGGTGGTGGTGGTAAGGTTACACAAAAAGTCAATAAGGACTTCCAACAACCAATCACCTGAACAAATATACGAGAGACGAGGATTTTGTCAGAGCCTCGCCTTGTGGTGAAGAATGGACGGTCGGTGTGGCTGACAGACGGACGCTGGATTAGACAGAGGGGAGGATGGACGGAGAGAGGGGAGGATAGACGGACAGAGGGGAGGATAGACGGACAGAGGGGAGGATAGACGGACAGAGGGGAAGATGTATAGACAGAGGGGCGAAAAGACGAGCGAAAAGAGGAGTGGAAAGACGGAGAGGAGGATGGACGTAGAGGAGGAAAAACGGACGGGGTGACGGAAAAATTGACGGTGGGATGGAAAGACAAAGGGACGGATAGAGGAAAGACGAATGGGGTAAGGGGTGAGGGAGGAAGAGGGAGGTGTGGAGGGTGAGGAGGAAGGGTGGAGTGTGGAGTGTGTGTGTGTATGTGTGTGTGTATTTGTGTGTATGTGTGGAGAATATAAATTAGAGAGTAAGCGAATGAGAGGGGAGTGTGAGGAGGGAAAGTGTAAACTGTGAGGACAAAATAGTGTGGGAGGGGTGCCAGGTGGTTGGGGTCAGGTTCAGGGTGCCAGATGGTTGTGGGTCAGGTTCAGGGTGGCAGGTGGTTGGGGCTGGTTCAGGGGTCAGTGGTTGGGCCAGGGGTTCAGGGTGCCAGGTGGTTGGGGTCAGGGGTTCAGGTGCCAGGTGTTGGGGTCAGGTTCAGGGTGCCAGGTGGTTGGGGTCAGGTTCAGGGGTCAGGTGGCTGTGGGGTCAGGTTCAGGTGCCAGGTGGTTGGGTCAGGTTCAGGGTGCCAGGTGGCTGGGCTCAGGTCTAGGGTGCCAGGTGGTTGGGGCCAGGTTCAGGGTGCCACAGGTGGTTGGGGTCAGGTTCAGGTGCCAGGTGGTTGGGGGGCTGCTGAGGGTGCCAGGTGGTTGGGGCCAGTTCAGGTGCCAGGGTCAGGCTCAGTGCCAGGTGGTTGGGGCCAGGTTCAGGTGCCAGTGGTTGGGGTCAGTTCAGGGTGCCAGGTGGTTGTGGCCAGGTTCAGGGTGCCAGGTGGTTGGGGCCAGGTTCAGGGTGCCAGGTGGTTGTGGGTCAGGTTCAGGGTGCCAGGTGGTTGGGGTCAGGTTCAGGTGTCAGGTGGTTGGGGTCAGTCCAAAGTTTGTGTGGTTGGGGTCAGTTCAGGTGCCAGGTGTCCCATTAGTGTCAAGGATTGCTGCTGTAGAGTTCTCTGCTTAAAAGAGAGAGAGAGAGAGAGAGAGAGAGAGAGAGAGGAGAGAGAGAGAGAGAGAGAGAGAGAGAGAGAGAGTCAATGATCCAATAATATTCTCTAAAATAATAATAATAATAATAATAATAATAATAATAATAATAATAATAATAATAATAATAATAATAATAATAATATGGTAAAAAAAATGTCTATATCTTTAACAATCAAAAGAAAACAGTTAACTTAAAATTCTACTGTAATTACTGTAGATATTCTCATATTACATTCTACATAAAAGTTAATAAAAACACGATTCGTCTCTGAGAAGTTTTTTTATAGCACCGTAAAAGATAGTCATCAATTTAAACGCTCTTAATTCCCCCACTGTTACCCATAAGCTCTACCATACACAGTCACCTTTCATCAACATTCAATAGTGACTTCATTATAATAGTGTCTGGGAAATTTCATCAAGGAAATGAATTTAGAGCCAAGAGAAACAACCAGCGTCATGTCCCTATATAATGAACGACCCTGGGACTCCTGCGTCAGATACCAACCCTCAATTATCCCTCGGAAATTGGGAGACATTCTCAGGAAGTGACCGTCTGAATGATTGATTCTGGTAGACTTAATCCTGAGGTAATCCATTGGAGCCGATTTAGGTGAAAAACGAACTTAATGTGGTTTAACATGTTCAATCTTCTCTGAATATAGCTTAGACCAACCAATCACATTTCAATATAGTTTAAACCAACCAATCACCTCTTAATATACCTTAAACCAACCAATCACCTCTTAATATAGCTTAAAACAACCAATCACCTCTTAATATACCTTAAACCAACCAATCACTTCTTAATATAACTTAAACTAACCAATCACCTCTTAATATAGCTTAAACCAACCAATCACCTATTAATATAACTTAAACCAACCAATCACCTCTTAATACAGCTTAAAACAACCAATCACCTATTAATATAACTTAAACCAACCAATCACCTCTTAATACAGCTTAAAACAACCAATCACCTATTAATATAACTTAAACCAACCAATCACTTCTTAATATACCTTAAACCAACCAATCACTTCTTAATATAACTTAAACCAACCAATCACCTCTTAATACAGCTTAAAACAACCAATCACCTATTAATATAACTTAAACCAACCAATCACCTCTTAATACAGCTTAAAACAACCAATCACCTATTAATATAACTTAAACCAACCAATCACTTCTTAATATACCTTAAACCAACCAATCACCTCTTAATATAGCTTCAACTAACCAATTACCTCTTACTATAGCTTTAAATCTCCCCTACATTTACAAATCAAAGGAGCGAACTATTATAATGAAAAAGCCTTGACCATTTCATCATAAAAACCCAATGCTTATCTAACCACAGGTGGATAATGAAAAGCCTTCCCAAATTAAAAGAAAAAGAACTAATTTACATTTATATATTTCAGTACATCAGATACGTTAATTATACAACATCACTCCTTCCTATAAAGTGGTAATATGTTAGGTTAGGTTAGGTTGGTTAGGTTAGGTTTAAACTAACCAACGGAGAACAGCGTTAGTACAGCCTCCCACCACAACAACTGTCACCATGATGGTATTGATAAATGCAGCAATGATAAGAGAGCAACAGTATCATCATAAACAACAAATGTCACCGTAATACAGAAGTTACCATAGCAACAATACCAGTCACCATAGCAACAATACCAGTCACCATAGCAACGATACCAGTCAACATAGCAACAATATGTCACCATAGTAACAATACCTGTCATCATAACAACAATATGTCACCATAGCAACAATACCTGTCACCATAGCAACAATATGTCACCATAGCAACAATACCTGTCACCATAGCAGAAATACGTCACCATAACAACAATATGTCACCATAGCAACAATACCTGTCACCATAACAATATGTCACCATAGCAACAATACCTGTCACCATAACAACAATATGTCACTATAGCAACAATACCTCTCACCATAGCAACAATATGTCACCGTAGCAACAATACCTGTCACCATAGCAGCAATACCTGTCACCATAACAACAATTTGTCACCATATCAACAATATGTCACCATAACAACAATATGTCACTATAGCAACAATACCTCTCACCATAGCAACAATATGTCACCGTAGCAACAATACCTGTCACCATACCAACAATACCTCTCACCATAGCAACAATACCTGTCACCATAGCAACAATACCTGTCACCATAGCAACAATACCTGTCACCATAGCAACAATATGTCACTATAGCAACAATACTGTCACCATAGCAACAATATGTCACCATAGCAACAATACCTGTCACCATAGCAACAATACTCTCACCATAGCAACAATACTCGTCACCATAGCAAAACATGTCACCATAACTGGCCAACTTCGAGAGAGAGATACAATATTTCGCAACACAACTCCCCCCCCCCTTCCTTCAGCCGTGTCCCCACTGAGGCATCACAAAGGACATGATCAATCAGTGCCGAGAGAGTCCTGATCCACCTTCACAACTCCCCCTTCTGGCCGATATAATCCAATACACAGGCCGCTGAACCTGATTCAATGCCTTATGTTGACTCACTCTCGATGCTTTTTTGTCTGGTGTCGAAAAATGGATCCGATCTCTCCAACATTTTCTCTCTCGATTTTTCACGTTTTTTTTTTCGTTTTTATTTATATTGAAGAATATTATAGTTTTTATTGTTTTTTGTAATTTTTTATTGGTAATGTAAACTTAAATCAGCAATAAACGTGAAAAAAATATATAACCAAGGGGAAAGTATCATTTTCTATTCGTTATTGTGGAGACAATTATGAATACTTATAATTAAAGAGAAGTAGAGGATATGTAGACGTTTTATGTATTATCCTCAGTGTATGTATGTATGTATGTATGTATGTATGTATGTATGTATGTATGAATATATGTATGTATGTATTCATTCAAGACGAACTCTACAGATGGAAACTACTTAGTATCCTATATACAAGACACATACACAGGTGTGGTGATAATACAGTACAAGACACATACACAGGTGTGGTGATAATACAGTACAAGACACATACACAGGTGTGGTGATAATACAGTACAAGACACATACACAGGTGTGGTGATAATACAGTACAAGACACATACACAGGTGTGGTGATAATACAGTACAAGACACATACACAGGTGCGGTGATAATACAGTACAAGACACATACACAGGTGTGGTGATAATACAGTACAAGACTCATACACAGGTGTGGTGATAATACAGTACAAGACTCATACACAGGTGTGGTGATAATACAGTACAAGACACATACACAGGTGTGGTGATAACACAGTACAAGACACATACACAGGTGTGGTGATAATACAGTACAAGACACATACACAGGTGTGGTGATAATACAGTACAAGACACATACACATGTGTGGTGATAACACAGTACAAGACACATACACAGGTGTGGTGATAATACAGTACAAGACTCATACACATGTGTGGTGATAATACAGTACAAGACACATACACAGGTGTGGTGATAATACAGTACAAGACACATACACAGGTGTGGTGATAATACAGTACAAGACACATACACAGGTGTGGTGATAATACAGTACAAGACACATACACAGGTGTGGTGATAATACAGTACAAGAGCACATACACAGGTGGTGATAATACAGTACAAGACACATACACAGGTGTGGTGATAACAGTACAAGACACATACACAGGTGTGGTGATAATACAGTACAAGACACATACACAGGTGTGGTGATAATACAGTACAAGACACATACACAGGTGTGGTGATAATACAGTACAAGACTCATACACAGGTGTGGTGATAATACAGTACAAGACTCATACACAGGTGTGGTGTGTGTATGAACTCTACAAGGTGTGGTGTATGCAGTACAAGACACATACACAGGTGTGGTGATAATACAGTACAAGAACATACACAGGTGTGGTGATAATACAGTACAAGACACATACACAGGTGTGGTGATAATACAGTACAAGACTCATACACAGGTGTGGTGATAATACAGTACAAGACACATACACAGGTGTGGTGATAATACAGTACAGACACATACACAGGTGTGGTGATAATACAGTACAAGACACATAACAGGTGTGGTGATAATACAGTACAAGACACATACACAGGTGTGGTGATAATACAGTACAAGACACATACACAGGTGTGGTGATAATGCAGTACAAGACACATACACAGGTGTGGTGATAATACAGTACAGACACATACACAGGTGTGGTGATAATACAGTACAAGACACATACACAGGTGTGGTGATAAGTAACTCATACACAGGTGTGGTGATAATACAGTACAAGACACATACACAGGTGTGGTGATAATACAGTACAAGACACATACACAGGTGTGGTGATAATACATTAGAACTCATACACAGGTGTGGTGATAATACAGTACAAGACACATACACAGGTGTGGTGATAATACAGTACAGACACATACACAGGTGTGGTGATAATACAGTACAAGACACATACACGGTGTGGTGATAATACAGTACAAGACTCATACACAGGTGTGGTGATAATACAGTACAAGACTCATACACAGGTGTGTGATAATACAGTATAAGACTCATACACAGGTGTGGTGATAATACAGTACAAATACACAGGTGTGGTGATAATAAGTACAAGACACATACACAGGTGTGGTGATAATACAGTACAAGACTCATACACAGGTGTGGTGATAATACAGTACAAGACTCATACACAGGTGTGGTGATAATACAGTAGACTCATACACAGGTGTGGTGATAATACAGTACAAGACACATACACACAGTGTGGTGATAATACAGTACAAGACACATACACAGGTGTGGTGATAATACAATGCAAGACACATACAGGTGTGGTGATAATACAGTACAAGACACATACACAGGTGTGGTGATAATACAGTACAAGACACATACACAGGTGTGGTGATAATACAGTACAAGACACATACACAGGTGTGGTGATAATACAGTACAAGACACATACACAGGTGTGGTGATAATACAGTACAAGACTCATACACAGGTGTGGTGATAATACAGTTACAAGACACATACACAGGTGTGGTGATAATACAGTACAAGACACATACACAGGTGTGGTGATAATACAGTACAAGACTCATACACAGGTGTGGTGATAATACAGTACAAGACACATACACAGGTGTGGTGATAATACAATACAAGACACATACACAGGTGTGGTGATAATACAGTACAAGACACACACAGGTGTGGTGATAATACGATACAAGACACATACACAGGTGTGGTGATAATACAGTATAAGACTCATACACAGGTGTGGTGATAATACAGTACAAGACACATACACAGGTGTGGTGATAATACAGTACAAGACACATACACAGGTGTGGTGATAATACAGTACAAGACTCATACACAGGTGTGGTGATAATACAGTACAAGACACATACACAGGTGTGGTGATAATACAGTACAAGACACATACAGGTGTGGTGATAATGCAGTACAAGACACATACACAGGTGTGGTGATAATACAGTACAAGACACATACACAGGTGTGGTGATAATACAGTACAAGACACATACACAGGTGTGGTGATAATACAGTACAAGACACATACACAGGTGTGGTGATAACACAGTACAAGACACTTGTTACTAATTAAGTTGTTATTCATTATTCACTTAAATTTATAAACGGATTAAATAATACGTTTATCCGTTTATACTGTTCTCATTGATATTATTCATTCATCTCTTAATATATTTATTTCACGAGTTATTCACTAATTCATTTATTTCAGAGAGTTTCATCACACGTCTTGACAATTCAAAAGTTAGATGTGTGTGTGTGTGTGTGTGTGTGTGTGTGTACAGACACACAAAACCTCTTCACCAGGAAGCCGACCACTTGTGACGGAAATTTGAAATCGACTTTACCAATGGTTGAAGCTGTGGCCTCTCTCTCTCTCTCTCACTCCGTATGTTCGTCAATTTGTCATGATCACCACGTCAACCTTTACCTCTTCAACCACAGAAATTGTTGGCATGGGTCACTTTATTCCATCAACCATATTTAACTTTTCAGTCATCCCTGTGTGTTTGTCAAGTTCATCTCCTGTGTGTTTGTCAAGTTCATCCCTGTGTGTTTGTCAAGTTCATCTCCTGTGTGTTTGTCAAGTCCATCTCCTGTGTGTTTGTCAAGTTCATCTCTGTGTGTTTGTCGAGTTCATCTCCTGTGTGTTTGTCAAGTTCATCTCCTGTGTGTTTTGTCAAGTTCATCCCTGTCTTTGTCAAGTTCATCCCCTGTGTGTTTGTCAAGTTCATCTCCTGTGTGTTTGTCAAGTCCATCTCCTGTGTGTTTGTCAAGTCCATCTCCTGTGTGTTTGTCAAGTCCATCTCCTGTGTGTTTGTCAAGTTCATCTCCTGTGTGTTTTGTCAAGTTCATCTCCTGTGTGTTTGTCAAGTTCATCTCCTTGTGTTTGTCAAGTTCATCCCCTGTGTGTTTGTCAAGTTCATCTCCTGTGTGTTTGTCAAGTTCATCTCCCTGTGTGTTTGTCAAGTTCATCTCCTGTGTGTTTGTCAAGTTCATCTCCTGTGTGTTTGTCAAGTTCATCTCCTGTGTGTTGTCAAGTTCATCTCCTGTGTGTTTGTCAAGTTCATCTCCTGTGTGTTTGTCAAGTTCATCCCCTGTGTGTTTGTCAAGTTCATCCCCTGTGTGTTTGTCAAGTTCATCTCCTGTGTGTTTGTCAAGTTCATCTCTGTGTGTTTGTAAGTTCATCCTGTGTGTTTGTCAAGTTCATCTCCTGTGTGTTTGTCAGTTCATCTCCTGTGTGTTTGTCAAGTTCATCTCCCTGTGTGTTTGTCAAGTTCATCTCCTGTGTGTTTGTCAAGTTCATCTCCTGTGTGTTTGTCAAGTTCATCTCCTGTGTGTTTGTCAAGTTCATCTCCTGTGTGTTTGTCAAGTTCATCCTGTGTGTTTGTCAAGTTCATCTCCTGTGTGTTTGTCAAGTCCATCTCCTGTGTGTTTGTCAAGTTCATCTCCTGTGTGTTTGTCAAGTTCATCTCCTGTGTGTTTGTCAAGTTCATCTCCTGTGTGTTTGTCAAGTTCATCCCCTGTGTGTTTGTCAAGTTCATCCCCTGTGTGTTTGTCAAGTTCATCCTGTGTGTTTGTCAGTTCATCCCTGTGTGTTTGTCAAGTTCATCCCTGTGTGTTTGTCAAGTTCATCTCCCTATGTGTTTGTCAAGTTCATCCCTGTGTGTTTCAACTTCATCTCCTGTGTGTTTGCCAAGTCTGCCGGAACCTGTGTGTTTGTCAAGTTCATCCCCTGTGTGTTTGTCAAGTTGATCCCTGTGTGTTTGTCAAGTCCATCTCCTGTGTGTTTGTCAAGTTCATCCCTGTGTGTTTGTCAAGTTCATCCCCTGTGTGTTTGTCAAGTTCATCCCCTGTGTGTTTGTCAAGTTCATCCCTGTGTGTTTGTCAAGTTCATCTCCTATGTGTTTGTCAAGTTCATCCCCTGTGTGTTTGTCAAGTTGATCCCTGTGTGTTTGTCAAGTTCATCTCCTGTGTGTTTGTCAAGTTCATCCCTGTGTGTTTGTAAGTTCATCCCCTGTGTGTTTGTCAAGTTCATCCTGTGTGTTTGTCAAGTTCATCTCCTGTGTGTTTGTCAAGTTCATCTCCTGTGTGTTTGTCAAGTTCATCTCCTGTGTGTTTGTCAAGTTCATCTCCTGTGTTTGTCAAGTTCATCTCCTGTGTGTTTGTCAAGTTCATCCCTGTGTGTTTGCCAAGTCTGCCGGAACCTGTGTGTGGGTCTCATCTCCTGGACGTCAATTTTCGAAGTCTTTTTTTTTATGACCTTCGTGTGTGATTTCCCTCTTCCATCTGACAGCTTCCTCAGGTCGAGGCAGAGTCAAGGTTCCTGACCAGATAATTAAACTCCATTAAGCTGTCAGTTCATTAGTCTGTCGTCTGTCATCTCTCTCTCTCTCTCTCTCTCTCTCTCTCTCTCTCTCTCTCTCATTTGTCTCTGAAATTCCCCATCAAATAAGAATTTTCATCAGCCAATCAAAAGTGCACCATTCAAAAACGTCATTCAATTACACTTTGCCAATTGGTCGAGGGTCTTCTCCATTACCTCAATATTTGTCTTAACCAATCACGGTATGGAATGTTTACCACACCTGACTATGCAACTGTTTGTCTAATTAACCCAATTAATACATCTAAACCGTATATAACATTCACAAATATATAAGGTGTTTTTCTGATCATTATATCCACATCCATTTTATCCAAGTCACGGATCAGTCACGTAAACTCTCCCTTACGACAAGTTTACCTGATAATATTGTTATTAATATTTATTTTCATATTTTCCACAATCAAGTATTTAAAGGTGTTTTATGGCATATATTTACACTTTATACTTAGATCGTATACACCAACAAGGTTTCTCAGATGTAGACTCCAGAGGTACCTTATGCGGCTTCGTACCAGTTAATTATAAGTAATATACAGAATAGTGACAAAACCTTGAACCCCTGTTTATTATATATCACCATTACAATACCGATATGAGCATTACACACACACACACACACATACACACAGTCAGCATCCCTGTGTTGATATCAAACAGGTGTTGAACTGAGTGGACTGAACTCTGACCTTCCAGCGGTACATACGAGTCTTGTCTCACACTGTTCCACACGAGCCAATATTGGACACCTGCTAACGCACGTAGGAGGCACACGACATCAGCCTTATCACAACAGGGCTTCACTTAATGTTATGGGGCTTAAGCTTCATTTTATGTTCTAAGGCTTCACTTGATAAAACACGGCTTCTCTTCATGCTTTGAGGCTTAACCCTATATCAACAAGACTTCAATTCATGTTATACGGCCTCGTTTAACAACAACAATAATAATAATAATAATAATAATAATAATAATAATAATAATAATAATAATAATAATAATAATAATAATAATAATAATAATAATAATAATAATAATAATAATAATAATAATAATAATAATAATGGCTGGAATAGGTATGTATTACAGTATTACACAACCGATCCGGATACAAACAACAGTCAGCCCAGGTCACCAGTCAGCTTAAGTCACCAATCAGCCTAGGTCACCACTAGCCTTAGGCCACCACTTAGCTTAGGCCACCATGTCAGTCTAGGTCACCAATCAGCCTAGGTCACCACTTAGCTTAGGTCATCAGTCAGCCTAGGTCATCAGCAAACCTAGGTCACTAGCCAGCCTAGGTCACCAGTCAGTCTTGGTTATCAGTCAAAATAGGTTGTCAGCCAGGTTTTACGTCATCAGCCAACCAATATCACCATCCTGGACTAGCGGGTCAATCTAGGTTACCAGACAGCCTTTTATCACTTGCAATATTTAGGACACCGAAAAATGCGTAGCGGCCCACCAGACTTGACCTGATGACCTGATTCTTGGCTTAACACTGGCCTAAAACGGCGGGTCAGGGCAGGGTTGATGACAGCTGAAATGAAACACAACTGGAAATGCAATGTGTTCAGTGGTGCCGTCTTGGAGGGTGATACTTGTTAAATACGACAGTTTTCCAATCTAAGCGTAATAGGTTCCCATCACGGAGTTCAAAGCAAGGCAAGATGTTGATTCTTTTTTATATGAAACACACTATATGAGACGCGCGCACACACACCAACACAGAGGTTACAAAAAAGGAATCTTGCCTGCTCTGAACCCTTGATTTGATGTCGTAAAAGTTCAAGTATGCATCATTCCCAACTCGGGTTCTCAAAGGCTCCTACGATAAATTTCCCATCTTAACTGGTTCAGCGCGTTCATAGTGTTCTAACTTAATCAAATCATAAAAACAGCCGGAAAACAACAGAGATTCTCAAAATAACAAATTAATAAGAAAATAGCATAGATAGAATCTCTTATCTGCAGTTACAATAAGACAAACATCTCATCGTAAAAAAATCGTGATCAGGACGCCTCCTTCCCCATCGGGAATTTAGGCCGCTTCCAGTGTTGCCAAGTGAGGAAGATAATATTGGCTTTTGCGCTGCAAGATATTCTAGCAGGCTCACAGTGTCGGGGTGGTCCTGTACTGTACTAGCGCACTTCTTCCCTGTCTCTTTTGGCTTCATGGCTGGCGGGAAGAGTGAGCCTAGATCCCCATATACCATAGTGCAAGGGGCTGTCACTCTGGAGGGTGATGACAATAATGACTGATTATGTTAATGTTAAGACACATTGTTTTTATGTTTGGCCATCGTGATTACAACTTCCGGACGCGTGCGCGAGCGAGCGAACTAGAGAGAGAGAGAGACCCACTCGGCACACTACTTAATTTACGCTGAATAAACAACCCGATAAAGCAAAACCGGGAAGGCTAACTATACACTGTTCAATCAATTTTACAAGTGACGAATTCGGTCATTTCGTAACAAGGCAGCTGATTGGCTGGTGGACGGACTCACGAACGGTCACTCTACAGTTGTAGAGTATTTAATCTATCGTATTTATATTCTGATACCTTTAAGGATAATAATGTTTCTATATTGATCTCTAATATTTTTCCGGGCTTGTAGAAGCAAAAATTAACCTGTGGAACACACCGATAATAATATAAAGGAAACACGACCAGGATGAACAAGTCGTGATGTAAACTGGGCCTCGCGCGGTGGTCCTCCAGGGTGAGGTGAGGATGTTACTGACACACTGATATTGTTCTTGTTCATTTTATGATATTCTGTTACCTTAAAATTGCAATACATAAATGAGCTCAATTAAGATCATTTGCGCGCTTTCATGTCAGCCAATTAACTGTCTTGTTACAAACGACTCATTAATGAAGACCGGGTGAATAGACGATAGTTCCTCCCGCTGTTGTCGCCACTCACCATCATGAGTGGTATTGTTGCTGAACAAAAATCCTGGACCATTGACAGTATCTGGCAGGTAAGTACTTGAGGATCATTACCTGACGAGGAGAGGAATGTAACGTATATTCTCTCATTTTTCTTTGCATTAAGGAGTGTTTTTCCATCATGGTCTGGTTCCAACATGAGAAGCAGCGTTATTAGATATAAACCAATCGTACATATGACCCACAAGTAGATGCCAGATATTGCCAGGTGTTCAGGGAATTTTGTCCACAACTGTACACTTCTCCTGAACACCAAAGAGATTAAATGTTCCATGAATAATAATAAAAAAAAATAGAGTTTAGTGGGCGATCAACAAGGACAGCCACTCTAACAGGAGACTAACACCTCCCTCGCACACCTGTACACACCTGTCAATACCGGTAAATTATACGGACATTATCACCCACTTTGGATGGATATATTGTTCAATTTTTTCTCCTATTTATTTATTTGAACATTTATTATTATTATTACTATATAATAGCACCTCTATATATAAACTGCACCACAGACACACACTTATATTCATATGCATAACAATATTGTCACGAGCTTGCGTCTTTCTCAAGGGGTGAGCCAGGGTCCTATTAAACATAGCCTGCCCGAGGTTACCTGACCTGGCATCTTCCTCAAAGGTCAGGCCAGAATTAAATGAGGTCATTGTAAACAAATCGAGCTGCTACTACCTGTCTCCCAGCTGGTAACATCCCGGGGGTGACGACAGTTAACTCATGACCACCGGACAGGGATATCACACGTAAATAATAATAACGACCAAGTGTTTCTCACAGAACTTCCCTGGAGATGATTCACATAATATCCTCTCAGATCTTGTCAGTGTACATAGTGTGTATAAATAATAAATACAGAAATGGTTTACTTACGACCTTCAGAACTTTACAATAATTTTTGGTGATAGCAGGAGTGGTCAGAAAAATGGCAAATGAAATTCAACACCAGCAAGTGCAGCGTATTTAATATTGGAAGAACAAATACTGTCAATGTATACAGCCTTAACAACATCAACCTAGAGAGGTCGTCTTGTTTAAGAGACTTAGGGGTACTTGTAGCCGGACCTACGGCCTGGAAAACAGTGCGTTAATGTTCGAAATAAGGCAAACAGATTATTAGGTTTTATATCTAGAAGTGTAAGTAATAAGAGTGCAGAGGTCTTATTGCAACTGTATCTTGCTTTAGTTAGGCCGCACCTCCATTATGCGGTTCAGTTCTGGTGCCCTTATTATAGAATGGATATCAATTCACTGGAGTCGGTGCAGCGAAGAATGAAGAAAATGATTCCGGGACTTAGAAACCTTCCATATCAAGATAGGTTAAAGAAACTATACTTGCATTCCCTAGAAAGACGAAGAGTGCGGGGAAGTATTCAAGTGGGTGAAAGGAATCAATAAAGGCGATATAGATAAAGTTCTTATAATATCCGAGCAGGAAAGGACTCGTAGCAACGGATTTAAGTTGGATAAGTTTAGGTTTAGGAGGGAGATAGGAAGGAACTGGTTCACAAATAGGGTGGTGGATGAGTGGAACAAGCTTAGCAACTTTGTAGTAAGTGCTGGAACGCTGGAAAGTTTTTAAAAGGAGGCTAGATAGATTCATGGATGAGAGAGTGGTAGTAACTCTCGACAGGAGCTGCCATGCACAAGCCAACTGGTCTATTGCAGACTCTTATTTTCTTATGTTCTGTATTATTATTATTATTATTATTATTATTATTATTATTATTATTATTATTATTATTATTATTATTATTATTATCGTCATTGTTATTGTTGTCATTTTTGTTGTCATTGTTAACAGCACAAACATTCATTATCAATATCCATGATCTTGTAATTAATTTGGGTAATTTTTTTTCTTTTTATTCAGACAATTGTTCGACCTAAAAACATAATATGTTTTTATGTCGTATTGCAGAACCAAATAGCATGGGGAGAGAGAGGAGAGAGAGAGAGAGAGAGAGAGAGAGTATGAAATATATAAATGGGAAAATTGAAGAGAGAGAGAGAGAGAGAGAGAGTATGAAATATATAAACACACACACACACACACACACACACACACACACACACGTGGTAAAATATGGTAATGTATTCAAACAAGGTTAAAATGAATGTTTATACACTAAAACACACAAATTGTTTAAAATTGCATTACCCGGTGTGTGATGTTCAGAGGAGGAGGAGGAACCTAGACACAACTCAACACAAACGACACTTGTTGGCAACTTTAACTTGTAATAACAGAGGCTGACAGGTTAAGAGTGTGTGTAGTGGGTGTTGTTATTGTGAAGTGATGGAGGTGAGGGATGGAGGGAGGGATGGGGGTGAGGGGTGGAGGTGAGGGATGGAGGAGGGGTGGAGGAGGGGATGGGGTGAGGATGGAGGTGAGGGGGGGTGGAGGAGGGTGGAGGGGAGGGATGGAGGTGAGGGATGGAGGTGAGGGATGGAGGTGAGGGGATGGAGGTGAGGGGATGGAGGTGAGGTGGAGGTGAGGGGATGAGGAGAGGGGTGGAGGTGAGGGGTGAGGGGAGGGATGGAGGTGAGGGATGGAGGTGAGGGGTGGAGGTGAGGGATGGAGGTGAGGGGAGGAGGGAGGGGATGGAGGTGAGGGATGGGGTGAGGGGATGGAGGTGAGGGATGGAGGTGAGGGGATGGAGGTGGGAGGGATGGAGGTGAGGGATGGATGTGGAGGGGATGGAGGTGGGGAGGGGTGGAGGGGAGGGATGGAGGAGGGGGAGGTGGAGGGATGGGAGGTGAGGGATGGAGGTGAGGGGATGGAGGTGAGGGATGGAGGTGAGGGGATGGAGGTGAGGGATGGGGTGAGGGATGGAGGTGAGGGATGGAGGGAGGGGATGGAGGTGGGGATGGAGGTGAGGGATGGAGGTGAGGGATGGAGGTGGGGAGGGATGGAGGTGGGATGGAGGTGAGGGGATGGAGGGAGGGTGGAGGTAGGGATGGGGGTGAGGAGGAGGTGAGGGATGGAGGTGAGGGATGGAGGTGAGGGGATGGAGGTGAGGGATGGGGGTGAGGGGATGGAGGTGGGGATGGAGGTGAGGGGATGGAGGTGGGATGGAGGTGAGGGGATGGAGGTAGGGATGGAGGGAGGGGATGGAGGTGGATGGAGGTGAGGGGATGGAGGAGGATGGAGGGATGGAGGTGGGGATGGAGGTGAGGGATGGAGGTGAGGGATGGAGGTGAGATGATGGAGGGAGGATGGAGGTGGGGATGGAGGTGTGGGGATGGAGGGTGTGGGGATGGAGGTGAGGGAAGGAGGTGGGGATGGAGGTGGGGGATGAGGGTGAGGGATGGGGGGTGGGGATGGAGGTGGGAGGATGGAGGAAGGGATGGAGGTGAGGGATGGAGGTGAGGGGATGGGGGTGAGGGATGGGGGTGAAGGATGGAGGTGAGGGGATGGAGGTGAGGGATGGAGGTGAGGGGATGGAGGTGTGGGATGGAGGTGAGGGGATGGAGGTGAGGGATGGAGGTGAGGGATGGAGGTAGGAGAGGAGGGGATGGAGGTGAGGGATGGAGGTGAGGGATGGAGGTGAGGGATGGAGGTGAGGGATGGAGGTGAGATGGGGGGGTGGAGGGATGGGGGTGAGGGATGGAGGTGGAGGATGGAGGTGAGGGATGGAGGTGAGGGGATGGAGGTGGAGGATGGAGGTGAGGGATGGAGGTGAGGGGATGGAGGTGAGGGATGGAGGAGGGATGGAGGGAGATGGAGGTGAGGGATGGAGGTGAGGGATGAGGGGAGATGGAGGTGAGGGATGGAGGTGAGGGATGGGAGGTGGGAGGGGATGAGGTGAGGGGATGGAGGTGGGAGGGATGGGAGGGTGGGAGGGGATGGGAGGTGGGGAGGGATGGGAGGTGGAGGGGATGGAGGGGGAGGGGATGAGGTGGGTGGGATGGAGGTGAGGGATGGAGGTGGAGGGGATGGAGGTGAGGGATGGAGGTGAGGGATGGAGGTGAGGGATGGAGGTGAGGGGATGGAGGTGAGGGATGAGAGGGGATGGAGGTGAGGGGATGGAGGTGAGGGGATGGAGGTGAGGGGTGGAGGTGAGGGGAATGGAGGTGAGGGGATGGAGGTGAGGGATGGAGGTGAGGGATGGAGGTGAGGGGGTGGAGGGGGGAGGGATGGAGGAGGGGATGGAGGTGGGGAGGGATGAGGGATGGAGGTGGAGGGGATGGAGGTGAGGGATGGAGGTGAGGATGGAGGTGAGGGATGGGGTGAGGGATGGGGTGAGGGATGGAGGTGAGGGATGGGGTGAGGGGATGGAGGGGGTGGGAGGGGATGGAGGTGGGAGGGATGGAGGTGAGGGGATGGAGGTGAGGGGATGGAGGGAGGGATGGAGGTGAGGGATGGAGGTGGGGATGAGGGAGGATGGAGGTGAGGGGTGGAGGCGAGGGGTGGGAGGTGTGGGGATGGAGGTGAGGGGTGGAGGTGGGGGATGGAGGTGAGGGATGGAGGGAGGGATGGAGGAGGGGATGGAGGTGGGAGGGATGGAGGTGAGGGATGGTGGTGAGGGGATGGAGGTGAGGGGATGGAGGTGAGGGGTGGAGGTGGAGGGATGGAGGTGAGGGATGGAGGTGAGGGATGCGAGGAGGGGATGGAGGTGAGGGATGGAGGTGAGGGGATGGAGGTGGAGGGATGGAGGTGAGGGGATGGAGGAGGGGTGGAGGTGAGGATGGAGGTGAGGGATGGAGGTGAGGGGATGGAGGTGAGGGTTGAGGTGAGGGGATGAGGTGAGGGATGGAGGTGAGGGATGGAGGTGAGGGAGAGATGTGAGGGATGGAGGTGAGGGATGGAGGTGAGGGGTGGAGGTGAGGGATGGAGGTGAGGGATGGAGGAGGGGTGGAGGTGAGGGATGGAGGGTGAGGGATGGAGGTGAGGGATGGAGGTGAGGGGTGGAGGTGAAGGATGGAGGTGAGGGATGGAGTTGAGGGTGGAGGTGAGGGATGGAGGTGAGGGATGGAGGTGAAGGATGGAGGTGAGGGATGGAGGTGAGGGATGGAGGTGGGGATGGGGGTGAGGGGTGGGGGGGAAGGGATGGAGGTGAGGGATGGAGGTGAGGGGATGGAGGTGGAGGGATGGAGGTGGGATGGAGGTGAGGAATGAGGAGGGATGGAGGTGAGGATGGAGGGAGGGATGAGGTGTGGGATGGAGGTGGGATGGAGGTGGGACGGAGGTGTGGGATGGAGGTGGGGATGGAGGTGGGATGGAGGTGTGGGGATGGAGGTGTGGGATGGAGGTGAGGATGGAGGTGTGGGATGGAGGTGAGGGATGATGGTGAGGGATGGAGGTGAGGGATGGAGGTGAGGATGGGGGTGAGGGTGGGGGTGAAGGATGGAGGTGGGAGGGATGGAGGTGAGGGATGGAGGTGAGGGATGGAGGTGTGGGGATGGAGGTGAGGGATGGAGGTGAGGGATGGAGGTGGAGGGGATGGAGGTGGGGATGGGAGGTGAGGGATGGGGTGGAGGGATGGAGGTGAGGGGATGGAGGTGAGGGGATGGAGGAGGGGAGGGAGGTGAGGGATGGAGGTGGGGAGGGGATGGAGGTGAGGATGGAGGGAGGATGGAGGTGAGGGATGGAGGTGAGATGGGGTGAGGGGTGGGGTGAGGGATGGAGGTGAGGGATGAGGTGAGGGATGGAGGTGAGGGGATGGAGGTGAGGGTGGAGGTGAGGGATGGAGGTGGAGGGGATGGAGGTGAGGATGGGGGGTGAGGGGGATGGAGGTGAGGGATGGAGGTGAGGGATGGAGGTGAGCGATGGAGGGAGGGATGGAGGTGAGGGATGGAGGTGAGGGGTGGAGGGGGGATGGAGGTGAGGGGATGGAGGTGAGGATGGGGTGAGGATGGGAGGTGGAGGATGGAGGAGGGATGGAGGTGAGGATGGAGGTAGGTGGGATGGAGGTGTGGGATGGAGGTGAGGGATGGAGGTGGGATGGGGTGAGGGATGAGTTGAGGGATGGAGGAGGGATGGAGGTGAGATGGAGGTGAGGGATGGAGGTGAGGGATGGAGGTGTGGGATGGGAGGGGATGGAGGTGGGGATGGGGGGTGAGGGATGGAGTTGAGGGATGGAGGTGAGGGATGGAGGGTGTGGATGGAGGTGAGGGATGGAGGTGAGGGAGGATGGTTCAACAGACATAAAACCTCAAGGCTCAACAGACATAAGACTCAAGGTTCAACAGACAGAAGACTCAAGGTTCAACAGACATAAGACTGCAAGGTTCAACAGACATAACACTCAAGGCTTAACAGACATAAGACTCAAGGCTCAACAGACATAAGACCAAGGTTCAACAGACATAACACTCAACGCTCAACAGACATAAGACCAAGGCTCAACAGACAGAAGACTCAAGGTTCAACAGACATAAGACCCAAGGCTAAACAGACATAAGACTCAAGGTTTAACAGACATTGACCCAAGGCTCAACAGACATACGACTCAAGGCTCAACAGACATAAGACTCAAGGTTCAACAGACATAAGACTCAAGGTTCAACAGACATAACACTCAAGGCTCAACACACATAAGACTCAAGGCACAACAGACATAAGACTCAAGGTTCAACAGACATAACACTCAAGGCTCAACACATAAGACTCAAGGTTCAACAGACATAAGACTAAGGTTCAACAGACATAACACTCAAGGCTCAACACACATAAGACTCAAGGCTCAACAGACATAAGACTCCAAGGTTCAACAGACATAACATTCAAGGTTCAACAGACAGAAGACTCAAGGTTCAACAGACATAAGACCCAAGGCTAAACAGACATAAGACTCAAGGTTTAACAGACATTGGACTCAAGGCTCAACAGACATACGATCAAGGCTCAACAGACATAAGACTCAAGGTTCAACAGACATAAGACTCAAGGCTCAACAGACTTAAGACTCAATAGATTAATTAAGACTCAACAGACATAAGACTGAAAGCTCAACAGACATAAGACTCAAGGCTCAACAGACATAAGACTCAAGGCTCACAGACATAAGACTCTGGCAGTTCAATAAGGACACAAAACTCAAGGTTAACAGACATAAGACCAAGGCTCAACAGACATAAGACTCAAGGTTCAACAGACACAAGACCCAAGGCTAAACAGACATAAGACTCAAGGTTTAACAGACATTGACCCAAGGCTCAACAGACATAAGACTCAAGGTTCAACAGACATTAGACTCGAGGCTAAACAGACATAACACTCAAGGTTCAACAGACATAAGATTCAAGGTTCAACAGAAATAAAACTCAAGGCTCAACAAACAAAGAATCAAGGCTCCAGATAAAACTCAAGGCTCAACAGACATAAGACTCAAGGTTCAACAGACATACACTCAAGGCTCAACAGACATAAGACTCCAAGGCTCAACAGACAGAAGACTCAAGGTTCAACAGACATAAGACCCAAGGCTAAACAGACATAAGACTCAAGGTTTAACAGACATAAGACCAAGGCTCAACAGACATAAACTCAAGGCTAAAGAGACATAAGACTCAAGGCTCAACAGAAAGAAGACTCAAGGTTCAACAGACAGAAGACTCAAGGTTCAACAGACATAAGACCCAAGGCTAGGCAGACATAAGACTCAAGGTTTAACAGACATTGACCCAAGGCTCAACAGACATACGACTCAAGGCTCAACAGACTTAAGACTCAATAGACTTAATTAAGACTCAACAGACATAAGACTCAAGGCTCAACAGACATAAGACTCAAGGCTCAACAGACATAAGACTCAAGGCTCAACAGACACAAGACTCAAGGTTCAACAGACACAAAAACTCAAGGTTCAACAGACATAAGACTCAAGGCTCAACAGACATAAGACTCAAGGCTCAACAGACAAAAGACTCAAGGTTCAAACAGACACAAAACTCAAGGTTCAACAGACATAAGACTCAAGGCTCAACAGACATAAGACCCAAGGCTCAACAGACATAAGACTCCAAGGTTCAACAGAAAAATGACTCAAGGCTCAACAGACAAAAGACTCAAGCTCAACAGACATAAGACCCAAGGCTCAACAGACATAAGACTCAAGGTTCAACAGACATAAGACCCAAGGCTCAACAGACATAAGACTCAAGGCTCAACAGACAGAAGACTCAAGGCTCAACAGACAAAAAGACCCAAGGCTCAACAGACATAAGACTCAAGGCTCAACAGACAAAAGACCAAGGCTCAACAGACAAAAGACTCAAGGCTATTCAGACATTGGGAAAATAATTCACAAAGCATCATCAAATATCCTTCAGGTCATTTCCATCAATTATCATCTGTATTACCTGACCGTTAAAAATTATTGGTCAAAATTATCTGATCGACAGGAATTACGTATTGGTGATTTCATGTGACCAGATGTAATATAAATTAACAAATTATATCGTCTAAACTTGCTGACTTATATATACTGATTATCGTCTGAATTATTTAATAAGTGATAATCATCCAATAATAATATAAGTGATTATAGCCTAAAAATTCTTTTGATAATTAGTAAGTGATTAGTGTCTCAATTATAAGTTGATTTAAGAAATTTTTATTATATGATTAAAAATACATAATTAATGCCCAAATTATATGATTATTGGTGATTAGCCTAAAAATTTCGCGGTGTTTTAACCTTTACTTACGTAATGCCTGTCTCTCCAGCCAATCAGAGTAAAGGTATTTCAGCCAATCAAAATATCAAGTATCATCAGTCAATCAGAATATTAAGTATCATCACCGAAACAGAATATCAAGTTTCATCAGCCAATCAGAATATCATGTATCCCCAATCAATCAGAACATCAGGTAGGCTGTCAATTTGAAACTTGGTATTATGGCCAATCAGAAACTGGCATTATAGCCAATCAGAAACTGATATTATAGCCAATCATGTATCTTCAGCCAATCAGAGTTTCAGGTACTAAATCAATCAGAGATCAGAATCTCAACCACCAGGGAGATCACAGGAATTTCAGCCAATCAGAAACTGGGTAAAATATGAAATTAAAGTGTCAATTTATGAAAAGTTTGACATTTAATTACCTATTACCTGGGAAGCGAGTAATTAATTGGGTCTCTCTAAAAGCATACACGACAGCCATCAAAAAAGTATCGTGACCCTTGGCATACTTTACCTTCTGTTGATGTTGGTATACCTGCTCCAACTGTCGGATACTTCTTATGTTAGAGATACGGTCACATATTGGGTTAAACATAAGAGATCGAGGTCGTTTATGTGTGGTCGTCTTGGTTCATGTTGGTTCCTTTCCCTGCTAGTTACCGGCATGAAACCAATTTATTCATGAGGTAAAATTATGTATGCGACTAATACGTTAAATTTATGATGATGTGTTAATATAAGAGATTTATAACACCTTGCCAGCCACGCAAGATCACAATAATTATGTCTCATAGACAACTGTTGCATAAATATCAAAGTAACATACTGGCGATGAATAACGTTAATTTATGTATGTGGTGATATAAGAGGCATTCCAGCTGACAGAAAAGACGACAAAGAAAATAAAATCAGTTAAACACGACCACTGATATAAACTCATGTGGAGCGTCTTTTTACCTTATCTTCATCTCCGTTACTCGTTGCAGCAGCGGTAACGTCTGTGACCTCACTCATAAATATATACTCGTATGTCAAGGATCATCTCACACTATATAAGTTGTGTTAATGTTGTCCCAAGTTCCTGAGTGTATTGTATTCAATCATGATAGCATTTAGGTATCGCATATTCCAGACAGATGATGGAGGTTATGATGATGATTCTGAGACAATGATGATGCAATTCATGTTTTCTTGATGTTTCCAGGTGTCTGCCTCCCATGTCGTTTGGATATGTTGAAATCAATTGATTACTATTCTTACCACGTTGTTTTCCATTGATTAATATAAAAAGTCTAATCCAAATCGAACACCAGTCTACCATATTTATGCTTAAGATCCTGAGAATATTAACTGATATGATGATTTTCCCCAATAAATTATATTATTTGAGCATTGACATCCGGTGTGTTTAGGTGTCAAAATAACCCTCCTGCTGTATTGCCACCACCACTAATAGTTCACCATTAAAGCAATTATGGCCAATCTTGAACATTTAATTTAAATGCAACATATACAGTGAGACCAACCCACACACACACACACACACACACACACACACACACACACACACACACACAAACACACACACCAGTAGCCATCATCACCTCCACCAACCAAAAACTGGCACATGCACTTTAGCCTAGTGGAGCGGGCGTGAGACTCCCAGCCACAGTGTGTGTTTTACCAATACCATACAGCTTCAGCAGTTCAAAACACTCCGCTTCATTAACCTTCAGTCTGTGGCAAGGCGGGGGGGGCGAACAGATTTGGACAACTATACTTATACATGTCTGATCTTTTCCCGTGTAATAATTCTTGAAAAATAAAAACAGACCTTAATTACCAGACTGTGATATATTACATAATATAAATGCAACAAACATAACACACGAATACCACAACTTCCAGAGTCACGAAGATATTTACAGTAAATCTTAGTGAAGATTACATAATACCCTTTATTTACAACTATAAACAAAACCATATCTAAGTTAGGGTCAAAGTTTCATCGAGACTTATCTTAATTATACACGTTTATTTCTACCTCCAAATTAGTGAATCATATTAAGGCACCTAGATTATTTTACGTCGTGCTATGAACGTGTCTAGTGAAGATGTTAAATGAACGCATCAACTTAAAAGTACTAAGTGAACGTATTTGGTTACAGAACTAAGTGAACGCATCAGCAATACGTAACCCGAACGAAGCACAATTGT
>NW_024732867.1:5394062-5428536 GCF_018991925.1 Homarus americanus | reverse complement strand
CACTACTACTACTACTACTACTACTACTACTACTACTACTACTACTAACACAACCTCTATTATTATAAACTGCTTAACCTACACCACACATCCTCACAATATAACACCCAATGCAATACCACAACACGCTACACCCATAAATCACCACGCCACACCATAAATCACCAAATCATACACCACACCCCCTAAATCACCACACCACACCCATAAATCACCACACCACACCCATAAATCATCACACCACACCCATAAATCAACACACCACACCCATAAACACACACCACACCCATAAATCACCACACCACACCCATAAATCACCACACCACACCCTAAATCACCATACCAACACCCCCAACACAACATATCCCACAACACAACACACCCCTTTACACAGAACACACTCCCTCCCCCCCACTCACACACCCTCACTCTACCCCCCACTACACCCCTACAACCTCCCCCACCACACCTTACAACCTCCCCATTCACCTCACCTCCCCCACTCACACCCTCACACTCTACCCCACCCCTCACAACCTCCCCCACTCAACCCTTACAACCTCCCCCGCTCACACCCTCTTACAACCTCCCCACTCACACCCTTACAACCTCCTCATTCACTCCTTTACAACCTCCCCCACTCACACACCCCTCACACCCACCCCCACTCACACCCTTACAACCTCCCCACTCACACTCTACAACCTCACCCACTCACCCCCCACCACCTCCCCCACTCACGCCCCACAACCTCCCCCCACTCACACCCCATAACCTCCCCCACCACTCACACACCTCACAACTCCCCATTCACTCACACCCCATAACCTCCCACTCACTCACACCCCACAACCTCCCACCACTACACCCTTATAACTCCCCCCCACCCCCTTACAGCCCCCTCATTCACACTCCACAACCTCCCCCACTCACACCCTACAACCTCCCCCCACTCACAACCCCCCCCACTCACACCCTTACAACTCCCACTCCCCCCCCCCCCCACTCACACCCACAACCCCCACTCCACACCTTACAACTCCTCCCCTATTCACACCCCAACCCCACCACACCCTTACAACCTCCCCCCACTCACACCCTACAACCTCCCCACTCACACCCCTTACAACCTCCCCCATCCCACCCTCACAACCTCCCCCACTCACACCCCTACAATCTCCCCCACTACACCCTTACAACCTCCCCCCCCACTCACCTCATCCCCCCACTCACACACCCTCAACCTCCCCCCACTCACACCCTTACAACCTCCCCCACTCCACCACACCCTTACAACCTCCCCCATTCACTCACACCCTCACAACCTCCCCCACCCACTCACACCCCTACAACCCCACCACCACACCCTTATAACCTCCCCCACTCACACCCTCACAGCCTCCCCCATCCACACCCCATACAACCTCCCCACTCACACCCTTACAACCTCCCCCCACTCACACCCTTACAACCTCCCCCCACTCACACCCCACAACCCCCACTCACACCCTCACAACCCCCCACTCACACCCTCATAACCTCCCCATCCTTCACACCCCTTAAACTCCCCCCACCACACCCCAACCCCCCACTCACACCCTTACAACCTCCCCACTCACACCCCATGCCCCCCATCTCACCCCTACAACCTCCCCCCACCACACCCTACAACCTCCCCCACCACACCCTCCCCACACCCCCTCCCCACTCACACCCCAAACTCCCCCCACCTACACCCCTCACAACCTCCCCCACTCCACACCCCACAACTCCCCCCACTCACACCCTTGCAACCTCCCCCACCACACACCCCACACCTCCCACTCCACACTAACCTCCCCCACTCACTCACACCCCCTCACCACCACACCCTTAAACCTCCCTCCCCACTCACACCCTACAACCTCTCATCTCACACCCCATAACCTCCCCACTCACACCCTTACACCTCTTCTCACCACACCTCACAACCTCCCTCCCCACCCACCCTTACCACCTCCCACTACACCCTTACAACCTCCCCACTCACACCCCTTACAACCTCCCCCACCACACCCTTACAACCTCCCCCACTCACACCCTTACAACCTCCCCCACTCACACCCTTACAACCTCCCCCACTCACACCCTTACAACCTCCCCCCACTCACACCCTTACAACCTCCCACTCACACCACCTTACAACCTCCCACTCACACCCTTACAAACCTCCCCCACTCACACCCCCTACAACCTCCCCCACCTCACACCCCTACAACCTCCCCCCACTCACACCCCTTACAACCTCCCCACCTCACACCCTACAACCTCCCCCCCACCTCACACCCCACCTCCCCCACTCACACCCCCATAACCCTCCCCCACTCACACCCCACAACCCTCCCCACTCACACCCTTACACCTCCCACTCACACCTCCCACAACCTCCCCCACTCACACCCTTACAACCTCCCCCCACTCACACCCTCACAACCTCCCCACTCACCTCCACACCCCCACTCACACCCTTACAACCTCCCCACTCACCCTTACAACCTCCCCCACCTCACACCCCAAACCTCCCCCACCACCCCAACCCTCCCCACTCACACCCACAACCCCACCACACCCACAACCTCCCCCCACTCACACCCTACAACCTCCACTCACCCTTACAACCTCCCCCCCACTCACCCTTACAACTCCCCCACTCACAACTCATTACAACGCCCCACTACGCTGTCACGGTCTGCAACAGCTGTGTATTATTCCCACGTCACTCTATCGGCACAGTGTTGTTAGTTCAGTAAACTTCTCAAGGCGCTGGTAATATAAAGTAATTGTTTACCCAATATAGATCCAATTACCATTATAAACATCTAATATCAAAAGAAGGTCAGTCTTGTGTCGTTTCCTCGGCGGAGTTCTTCACAAGACCGCCTGAGCGCTAATGTAATTTTGTGAAAGTTAGTTTTATATGATGGGTAGGGACGAGGTGTGTGTGTGTGTGTGTGTGTGTGTGTGTGTGATATTATAATAATAATTAACGGTTTATTGAACAAGTTCTGCAGCCCGAAGGCTGAAAATATACATTGAACAAAAATGACTTTTTACATACAAAGACATGGGGTGGGTGGGTCGTTTAGCAAAACCTTTCATTCCTGAAAGAAGAAGGAACACTGATTGAACATACAAATTATTATAGTTTACAGTTGATGGCCCCGGCCGGGACTGGTCATGGAGACACCAGGTGGTGTGATATTCACGTGGTGTAGTAACTCGTCCTCCGGTAATGATATGGAGGACCTCCCGTGGTCATGGAGACACCAGGTGGTGTGATATTCACGTGGTGTAGTAACTCGTACTCGAGTGTTGATATGAAGGACCTCAAGGTGGTCATGGAGACACCAGGTGGTGAGATATTCACGTGGTGTAGTAACTCGTCCTCCGGTAATGATATGGAGGACCTCCCGTGGTCATGGAGACACCAGGTGGTGTGATATTCACGTGGTGTAGTAACTCGTCCTCGAGTGTTGATATGAAGGACCTCAAGGCATAGACACCGGTGTGTGGGGTATCACAGTACCTCACCCTGCTGGGTGGTGTTGCGTTATCTCGTAGCCAGGTGTGAAGCCGACCCACTGTTGTTACCATGGTGGACTGATTAGCACCTCCTGGTCTGAAGATGATGGTCAGCTCCCAGGGGTGCTTATCTCACTGGTGGGTCACGGCTCTCTCTAGTGCTGAATTCACTGGCTTAAACACTGTTCATCACTGTTCAACGCTGATCCCACTTCTTTCCGAAACGAAATTGTCACTTTTGATTATGTTGATATCCCGGTGGTGAGGATGGGTCGGGGAGAGGGACTTGGGGAATGGGCCGAACATTGGTTAGGGGGGCTGCTGCTCAGCAGGAGCAGCGCCTGAATAGGTCGAGGATGTAGTTTGTGTGTGTGTGTGTGTGTGTGTGTGTGTGTGTGTGTATAAAAACAAAAATAAAAATAAAAATAATTATATACAAACTTACTGAACATGTGATTTAGACATTATGATATACGTTCAATACATTTACAGGGCTGTACAGACATAAATCAGAGTTGTTTATTATTTAACATAAATGTATAATAATTGACGGTTTATTGAAATTTAAGCCCGAAGGCTGAAAATATACAGTGGACATAAATGACTTATTACATACAGTGAACATACAGATTAATGTTTACATTGAAGGCCACGTAGGTCATGCGTTGGGGGTGTTGAACAGCCAAGTTGTGTAGTAGTTCCCTCACAGATGGTGTGATGAGGGACCTGACGTGGTGTAGTAATTCCCTCACAGATGGTGTTATGAGGGACCACACGTGGTGTAGTAACTCCGTCACAGATGGTGTTGAAGAACCTTACGTGGTGTAGTAACTCCCTGTGTAGCTGGTGTTATGAGGGACATGGAGTAGTGTAGTAATTCCCTCACAGATGGTGTTATGAGGGGCCTCACATGATACTGTAGCAACTCATTCACAACGTTGTGTCGTAGCGTCATGGGGGCACCACGTGGCCTGGTGTTACAGGACTTCACTCACTCAAGTGGTGTACAGTCAGGTGGTCTCAGGCCTCCCTATCGTGGACGGATTTACTCATCGCTGTTTGTAGTTGGGTTTCTTGGGCAGTTATTTATCACTGGGTACCTGGGACCTCACTGTGTGAAGATTATCTTCGATACGACTCACAGCTGTTACTGTTACGTTGTTTTCACTGGCTTAACACTGTTCAACACTGGTTCCATTCCTTAACGAAATGAAATCAGTAACTTCTGGCGAGTACTTGGTGATATTCCAATGGAAGGAGGGTTCAGGAGGACTTGGGGTGTGAGCCAACATAACAGTTGACCTGGGGGAGACAAGAGAACAAATGCCAGTATTCTTGCTGACACCATCTGTAGGAGCCTCGAGGCTACCATTATCCATGAACAACTACGCTGGACTCGCCATGTTACCCGCATGGACGACAGTAGACTGCCAAAGCATCTACTTTACAGTCACCTAACGAATAGTAAACGTAACGCTGGCGGACAACTGAAAAGGTATAAGGATAGTCTTAAGACAAACCTGAAAAGTACCAAATCGACCCCCTCACCTGGGAGACGATTACTCCACACTGTAACGATTGGAGGAGCACCACACAAGAAGGTGTCAATTCTTTCGAGTTACCCCGACTGCATAACGAGGCAGACAAGCGCCAACGCCGGAAAGACGCTACCACCACCCCTCCCGCACTACATATAGCCCTCCACATGTGCAACATCTGTGAATGACTCAGCCGGTCCCATATCGGCTTCTTTAGTCACCTCAGAACTCACCAACCTAGGTGACATCCTTAATAACTGATATCATTGCATCATAGCTGGATGGTCGTCATACTCGATTCCGAGTGACAGTTAAACAGTGTGTGTGTGTGTGTGTGTGTGTGTGTGTGTGTGTGTGTGTGTGTGTGTGTTATAGGGGTCTGAGGACCACTGCTCGACATACGTGCAACTTTTGTATATAATTTCAGCTCCTTAAAGCTGAAGACATCGGCACGGTCGCCAAAGGCTTGAGATGTTCATCTGATCTGATGTCGCATCTTTCATCGATGTCCACAGTGGTGACAGGTGAGAGCCGAGACAAAGGTAACATTAGAGAGGGTAGTACCGTTAAGCTGGATGGATGGTGGAGGTGTGGCTGAACCAGGGCAGGCTGAAA
The DNA here is from genome assembly GCF_018991925.1 of Homarus americanus. Taxonomy (NCBI): domain Eukaryota; kingdom Metazoa; phylum Arthropoda; class Malacostraca; order Decapoda; family Nephropidae; genus Homarus; species Homarus americanus. Next base: position 5,422,822 of record NW_024732867.1, on the reverse strand, counting down.
GAGAATATGAGTTTACGCACATTCACCAAGGCCGAAGGTGCATACAGCATCTGCATAGGTGTTCAGGATCTCCTCAGGTCGCCCAGTGTGAGCGACAAGGGTGAGGTCATCTGCATACTGGAAGTTCAGTACGAAGCTGCCGACGCCTTTTGTTCGCCCAGAGTCGTCTTATTTTGAAAGAGTCAGCCTGGTACTCTATGTCCACCCTGCTGGCTAAATTGGCACTAGCACGAGTAAGGAAGGCAGCCAAAGATGAAAAGAGAGTTTGAATCAGTACACATCCTTATTTTACCTCCGTTCGACGAGAAACTCAGACTGGGTACCGTAGAAGGACTCTGCCGTTCATGCCGTCTTGGAGTTGCCCTCACAATGGCGATGAATTTTGGTGAGCAGCCAATGGGCTGAGGGTCCGCCACAGAGGGCTTCCCCATTGACTGAGTCGAAGGCCTTGATTAGGTCGATGAAGGCTATGTATAAGTCAAGACGCTGTTCTCGCACTTTTTCTGTATCTGGCGTGGCAGCAAAGATCATGTCAGTGGTTCCACGTGATGGTCTAAAGCCACACTGAGACTTTAGAAAGCCTGTGGTAGTAGTCTGTTCAGGAGGACTAAGCGATAATCTTGCCAGCTATGGTAGCAGCGCGATCCATGTAGTTGCCTGACCGGGTCTCTTTGTTCTTATAAATATTGACAATTGAGGTGTCTTTAAGAGCTGGGGAATTTTTCCCTTATATTCCAGGAGAGAGTGTGAGACGGCTAGTAAGCAGAGAGGCCTTCTTGCTTTCTACACCTCAGCTGGATTTCCATCAGGCCTTGAGCATGTTATTTTCATGTTTGACAGCAGTAGCCACCTCATCCAGGGATGGAGGGTAGTGACATGGTCAGCTCCAGGTGCTGAGGGACCTGCTGGGTAGTCAGACATCCACATCCATGTTTCTGCTGAGCAGAATGGTAGTACTTCTTCCAGCGCTGATTCACTCACTCACTCACTCTCCAGAACATAACAATTATCTCACTTTGTTTACATCTTCGTCTCTCTCTCACATTTCTCTCTTCATCTAGGTATCTCCCTCACACCAAGACCCTCGTAGACGGTAAAACATCATCTACATTATACCTGTTATGACACCTGTTAGATAATAATTCTCTCTCGTTATGTAATTTACCATGTATTTATTTTGACGTCTCTTTATCTCATTGTTTCAACCCTTTACTTCTTTTCATTACGTATGATGTTAATTATGGATATTTTCAGCTCATTTTATCGGTATTAATAATCATACGTAATTAAATCATCTGCCCTGAATCTCACTAGAATGTAATTTATTTTCCTACATCTTAGGTAATCATATTGAACGATTTCAAGACCGAGTACACAATGAAAAAGGTGAATATGTGGGTGAAGGAAATCCAAGCTCTATCTTATATTGCTAAAACTGCACCATTCACCCATGGAGTCAAACATCGGTGAACTACCTGATGCGCACTCTGCCTGACATCGGACCTCTCTTTTTCCCAGAAAAGCCATCAGGGTCGCTTTTCTTCCAACACTAGTGAAAAACCTTCATTTAACCCCTGCAGAAAGGTCACTAATTGCACTACCACCAAAGAATGAGAGGAATGTGAATTACTAATCCAGAGGAGCCTTGCCACCGAACATCAGAACTCTGTCAAGATCACTGCACCCCCATGAGCACACATAGTAGCTCAAATGCAACAAGTGATGCCAACGAATTAAACGATCTTCGACGGTCACATACTACAGAACGGCAGTACTCCCAAAGATAAACCCCAACAACTGACAGAACTTGGAAAAAAGACTATAGCGTGAGGTACGCCTCGAACTGGCTAACAAAACGTTACCGACATGGCATCAACGGCTTTAACAAACACGAATTTACAGATGCCATTGCCCTGAGGCACAAAGGCCAGTGGCAGGCATGCTCACCCTGTGTGTGTGTGTGTGCCCATCCATTACGACATCACGCCCATGGTGCAAGGAAAGGAGGCTTCCCATCACACAAAGCATGATGAAGTAAGGATCCCCAAAGGAATATACATGAAATTCACACAACGCCAGGAACTGACCCCTTCCACGAACATGCCCTTACAAAACACACCTCCCCAGGTTGTCGTAGCCAGCCTGGCTAACTAATGAGTCCTGAGGAACACTGCATATTGCACTTTACAGGTGGTAAAATTAACTAACTCCCAAAAAAATTTATTTATAATATTGTTCAGCATTTTACCGCCACAACCACCCAGTTAAAAGTACTGTACCACGGTGTCCCTCAGGACCCATTTAGTTTAAAAACTCAGGCTGAAACACGACGATCCTTCAAGGAAGATGTTGCTTAACAACACGGCGTTAGAACCCCACCACAGGATTCCAAACACAAACCAACAGCCCGTGTGACGCCAGTGCCTGGGATTCTGACGCGGATAGAGACTCCTTGATTTCAACATGATATTCGACCCCGTAGCCGATGTCACCGTAACCTGTCTCCTTCACACGAGACCGAGAACGACAAGAACAGGGCGTATAAACACAATTTAAGAATCAAACAAGGTGCTGTAATTTGTGTTCACAACATCTGGTGGAGGCCTAGTGTAACGCTGTTTCACTACAGACGGGCGAGGTGATACCCAACAGAAACAACAGCCTAAAAGCCACGTCGTAGCCTGGTTGAGATGTCGACTGTCCTTCTTCTTTCAGGCCTGCCCTTAAGCCAACAACAATCGCAGACGTTGGTTATGAGGCAACAGTCGCTAAATGCCGAATAGATCTGCGACTCAACTAACTCAGTGTGGCTTAACTAGCTCAGCTAGGGTAGTTACTTTTATTATTATGATATTTAGGTAATAAAATGGTGGAGAAGGCATGGCTATAAGGGTTGGTTGGAGACATAAAATAAATAGTAGTGGTAGTAGTACTAGTAGATGCAGTAAAAAGTAATTGTGGTAGCAGTAGTAATAATAGTAGCAGTAGCGTGCGTGTGTGGCTCTTCCTATGACGTCGATCACTCCATGGTGTGCAAGAAAGGGCTTCATATGCACGAGGCATGACAATAAGGGATCTCACAGCAAATATGTTGAAAAATACGCGCCTGATGTCGCTGAGCAGAAACCCTCCTTCCATTGGACGGTGAGATTTTCCAACGACATTCTCGCATCCAACGAAGCCCGTGACGTCAGTGCTCGAGGATTCTGGACTCGGAGACAGCGAGCCTTCTTAGACATCAGGATTTTTGATCCCATGGCCATGTCACCGTAACTTAGCTCTGATGCTGCACAGGACAAGCGACAAGATAAGGTCATACAGGGAGAGATTCAGAACGTTGATCAAGGCAGCTTCACTCCTCTAGTGTTCACAACCTCTGGTGGGATGGGACCAAAGTGCAAGATGCTACGCCAGACTCGCCGGAGGTGATATCCGAACAGAAGCAGCAGCCAAGTTATGTTACAGCCTGGATGAGATGTTGACTGTCCCTCTCCCCAGATCGCTTTGCTCTCCTCAGGGCAAGAACATCGGCCCCAAAGCCGACAACAGTTGCAGATATTGGACTAACAGGGCACAGTCACGAATGCCGCATAGATCTGCGGCTCAACTAATTCAACACAGATAGGACAGCTACTTATGTATTAGGATAACAATATTAAGGTAATAAAATGGTGGCGAAGGTATGGCCCATTTAAAAAATAGTAAATAATAATAGTAGTAAGTAAGAATAATAGTTGTAGTAATGATAATAGTAGTAGTAAGAATAATGATGATAATGGGCTATGAGGAGGATGGAGGCCACGTTCAAAAAAATAATAATAGTAGTAGTATTGATAGCTATAACACAATGAACAACCCATTTGGGTAATGGAGGATAGAATGAGGCGGGGAGGGAAGGGAGGGTGGATGGGGAGGTATGAGGAGGAGGTAGGAGGGTAGAGAAGTAGATGGGTGAGTAAAGGACGATGTATAATAAATGATGTCATTGTACCGCCATGTTCAACTATACCCCCTCACCCCCACCCCCCCCACCAGGTGTAGCCGACCCTCGTCAATATTTGAACCTCTACAGGTATTGACCAGGTGACGCCACCCTTGGTCACCACTCTGGCCCTTGCTCCTCCTCCCTCTACCACCACCCACTATTATAACGATTGGCACTCTTTATCGTCATCAAGCTAGTACTACCACCATCCCCTCCTTCATTCACCATACCACCAACCTCCTCCTCTCCTCCTCCCTCCTCCTCCTCCTCCTCCTCCTCCCCCTCCCCTCCCCTCCTCTTGTCCTCCTCTCCCAGCAGATGGTGTGTGTTACAGGTAGTACATTGCTACACAGGTGAGTGTCATCTGTTTTATTCTCTACTGTGGAGGTCATGCCTTGACACTGATGTTGTTGTTGTTTGTGCACAGGTGTGGCTGGAGCACCACTGTGTTGTGTGTGTGTGTGTGTGTGTGTGTGTGTGTGTTGTGTGTGTGTGTGTGTGTGTGTGTGTGTGTGTGTGTGTGGATCAATATGGTAACTCAGACATAATTGTACTAATTTTAGTCAGCTATGGTAGAGATGGTGAAACCAACTGAACAAGCGCTGCAATGTTTTACTGTTAAAATATACAAATTGGTACCTAATTTGCATATTTATCATTATTACCTACAGCCCACACAGGTATTGTCTACATACACTGGTTTCGCTGATTTACTGACATCATTACCTACCTCCACTAACTAGACATCATCATCATCATACATCAAAAAAAAAAAAAAAAAAAAAAAATAATAATAATAATAATAATAATAATAATTTTATACTAACTTAATATTGGATATGTCATAATAAGACCTGGTGTGTGTGTGTGTGTGTGTGTGTGTGTGTGTGTGTGTGTGTGTGTGTGTGTGTGTGTGTGTGTGTGTGTGTGTGTGTTATGTTGCCTGACGACCCATTAAGGCCAGGCGATTTACAACACTAACGTCTAAGTCTTCAGTACACATGGCAGTATGACATCACAACTCTGGATTGATCCACCTCCACACTACACCACTCTGGTTAAGGTCCACCTCCACACTACACTCTGGTTGAGTCCCCTCCACTACACTCTGGTTAGTTCTCTCTACACTCTGGTTAAGTCCACCTCTACATTACACTCTGTTAGGTCCACCTCCACACTCTGGTTAAGGTTCTCCTCTACACTACACTCTGGTTAAGGTCACCTCTACACTACACTCTGGTTAGGTCCACCTCTACACTCACTCTGGTTGGGTCACCTACACAACACTCTGGTTAAGGTCCACCTCTACCACTCTGGTCAAGGTCCACCTCTCACTACACTCTGGTTGAGTCCACCTCCACTCTGGTTAGTCCACCTCCACACTGGTTAAGGTCCACCTCCACACTACACTCTGGTTAAGGTCCACCTCCACACTACCTCTGGTTAAGGTCTCACCTCTACACTACACTCTGGTTAAGGTCCACCTCTACCACTCTGGTTAGGTCCCCTCACACTCTGGTCAGGTCACCTCTACACTACACTCTGGTTAAGTCCACCTCTACACTACTCTGGTTTAGGTCCACCTCTGGTATCCTCTACACTACACCTCTCGTTAAGGTCACCTCCACACTGGTTAGGTCACACCTCCACCACTCTGGTTAAGTTCCTCTACACTACCTCTGGTTGGGTCCCCTCTACTCTACAATCTGGTTAGGTCACCTCCCACACTCTGGTTGCAGTCACCTCTACACCTCTGGTGGGGTCACCTCTACTACACTCTGGTTAGGTCAACCTCCACTCTGGTTAGGTTCCTTCTCCTCACTCTGGTTGGTCCACCTCTACCTCTGGTTAAGGTCCACCTCACACACCACTCTGGTTAAGGTTCACCTCCACACACCACCACTCTGGTTAAGTCCTACTCTGTGTCTAGTTCGTCCCACCTCCACCTCTGGTGCAGTCACCTCTACACTACCTCTGGTTTGAATCCACCTCTCTACTCCTGGTTAAGGTTCACCTCTACACTACCTCTGGTTGGGTCACCTCTACACTACCTCTGACTAAGGTCCACCTGTACTCTGGTTAGGTTCACCTCCACCTCTGTAAGGTCCACCTCTACCTCACTCTAGTTAAGTTCACCTCACACTCTAATTAAGTCTCCAGACTACACTCTGGTTGAGTTCACCTCCCACACTCTGGTTAAGGTCCACCTCCAGACTACACTCTGGTTAGGTCACCTCCACACTCTGGTTGAGTCCACCTCTACCTAACCTCTAGTTAAGGTTCACCTCCTCTGATTAAGTCCACCTCCACCACTCTGGTTAAGGTCCACCTCTACACTACCTCTGGTTGGTCTCACACCTCTGGTTGAGTCCATCTCTACACTCTAGTTAAGTTCCTCCACACTCTAGTTAAGTCCACCTCCCACACTACCTCTGGTTAAGGTCCACCTCCAGCTACACTCTGGTTAAGGTCCACCTCACTCAGGTTAGGTCCATCTCACACCTCTAGCTAAGGTACACCTCCTCTAGTTAAGGTCACCTCCTCACAATGTCACCTCCACCACGGACAGGTCACTTCACCTGGTTAGGTCCACCTCTACACTACACTCTGATTAAGGTTCACATCACCTCTAGTTAAGGTCCACCTCTACTCTGCTTAATGTCCTCTCCACTCTGGTTAGTCACTTCCACTCTGGTTAAGTCCACCTCTACTCTAGTTAAGTCCACCTCACACTCTGGTTAAGGTCACCTCCACTACCTCTGGTTGGTCCACCTCCCTCCTACTCTGGTTAAGTCCACCTCTACCTCTGTTAAGGTCCACCTCTCATGCACTCTGGTTAAGGTCCACCTCCACACTCAGTTGGTTCACTCTACCTACCTCTGGTTAAGTCCACCTACCTCTAGTTAAGGTCCTCTACACTCTGGTTAGTCCCACCTCTACCACTCTGGTTAAGATCCCTCACTACCTCTGGTCAAGGTCACCTCTGCACTACACCTCTGGTTAGGTCACCTCCACATCTGGTTAAGTCCTCCACACTCTGGTTAAGGTCCACTTTCCACTCTGGTTAGTCCACCTCCACTACCTCTGGTTAAGGTCCTCTACCTGCCTCTGGTTAAGGTCCTCACACTACACTCTGGTTGAGTCACCTCCACCTCTGGTTAGGTCACCTCTACTACACTCTGGTTAGGTCACCTCTACTGCACACTCTGGTTAGGTCCACCTCCACACACTGGACAGGTTCACCTCTACCTACACTCGTTGGTCCACCTCCTCTGGTTAAGGTCCCCTCCACACTACACTCTGGTTAGGTTCACCTCCTACACTACCTGTTGAGTCCACCTCTACTCTAATCTGGTTAAGGTCCACCTCCACACACTCTGTTTGCAGGTCACCTCCTACACTACACTCTGGTTGAAGTCACCTCTACACTACCTCTGGTTAAGGTCAACCTCCACACTCTGGTTAAGGTTCACTTCTCACCCCACTCTGGTTAAGGTCACCTCTACACTCCTGGTTGGTCCACCTCCCACACTACACACTCTGGTTAGTTCCTCACACTACTCTCTGGTTGGGTCACCTCACCACAATCTGGTTAAGGTCCACCTCCACACTCTGGTTAAGGTCCACCTCTACTACACTCTGGTTAAGGTCACCTCTACACTACACTCTGGTTAGTTCCACCTCTACACTACCTCTGGTTAAGGTCCACCTCTAACTACACTCTGGTTAAGGTCCACCTCCAGACTACACTCTGGTAAGGTTCCTCCACACTCTGGTTAAGGTCACCTCTACACAACACTCTGGTTAAGGTTCACCTCCACTCTCAGTTAAGGTCCTCCAACTACACTCTGGTTAAGGTTCACCTCCACACTCTGGTTAGGTCCACCTCCAGCTACACTCTGGTTAGGTCACCTCCACACTCTGGTTAAGGTCACCTCTCCTACAACACTCTAGTTAAGGTTCACCTCCCACCTCTAGTTAAGGTCCTCACACTACACTCTCCCAGTTAGGTCACCTCTACACTACACTTGGTTGGTCACCTCCACTCTGGTTAAGGTCCACCTCTACACTACACTCTGGTTAAGTTCCTCCCACACTCTGGTTAGGTCACCTCCACACACCACACTCTGGTTAGGTCACCTCCAGACTTCCTCTGGTTAAGATCACCTCTCCACCTCTGGTTAAGGTCCATCTCTACTACTCTGGTTAAGGTTCACCTCCCACCTCAGTTAAGGTCACCTCCCTCCTGTAAGGTCCACCTCCACACCTCCAGTTAAGGTCCACTTCCACACCCTGGTTAAGGTCACCTCTACTAAGTTGAGTTCACCTCCACCTCTGGTTAAGTCACCTCCCACACTCTACTTAATGTCCACCTCCCACCTCTGGTTAAGGTCCACCTCCACACTCTGGTTGAGTCCTCCACACACTCTAGTTAAGGTCCACCTCCCTACTCTGGTTAAGTCCTCTACCTCCCTGGTGGCTACCTCCACACTAGTTAAGGTCACCTCCACTCTGGTTAGGTCACCTCTACCCCACACTCTGTTTAAGGTCATCTCTACCTCTGAGTTAAGTTCACCTCCACTCCTAGTTAAGGTCCACCTCCACACTCTGCTGTGTCACCTCCCACACTCTGGTTGGTCACTTCCCTCTGGTTAGGTCCACCTCCCTACACCTCTTCTGTTGGGGTCCACCTCTACCTACCTCTGGTTAGGTTCACCTCCACTACTACTCTGGTTAAGGTCCACCTCCCCATACTACACTCTGGTTAGGTCACCTCTACACTACCTCTGGTTAAGTCCTCTACACTACACTCTGGTTGGGTCACCTCACACTCTGGTTAGGTCACCTCCACTATACTCCTGGTAAAGGTCCACCTCCACACTCTGGTTGAGTTCACCTCACACTACCTCTAGTAGGTTCACCTTCACACCTCTGGTTAAGGTCCACCTCCCACTACCTCTGGTGGAATTCACCTCTACACTCTGGTTAAGTCCTCCACACACTCCTCTGGTTAAGGTCACCTCCACCTCTGGTTAAGGTTCTCGCTTCTCCACCTCTAGTTAAAGTTCACCTTCCCCTCTAATTGATCCACCTCCATACTACACTCTGGTTAGGTCCACCTCTACACTTGCTCACACTTGTGTCCACCTCCACACTCTGGTTAGGTCCACTTCCACACTCTGGTTAAGGTCACCTCTACTACACTCTGGTTAAGTCCACCTCCACACTATACTCTGGGTAGGTCTCCACACTCTGGTTAAGGTTCACCTCCCTCTAGTTAAGGTTCACCTCCACACTCTCGTTAGGTCCACCTTTCCTGTGTTGGGTCACCTCTACACTCTGGTTAGGTCCACCTCTACACTCTGGTTAGGTTCACCTCCCACACTCTAGTTAGGTCCACCTCTCACACTCTGGTTAAGGTCCCTCCACTCTGGTTAAGGTCTACCTCGACACTACACTATGGTTAAGGTCTGCCTCTTCCTACCTCTGGTTAGGTTCACCTCCACCTCTGGTTAGGTCACCTCCACTCTGGTTAGTTTCACCTCCACACTCTGGTTGGGTCACCTCCACACTCTGGTTAGGTTCCACCTCACACTGTGGTTAAGGTCTCCTCCACACTCTAGTTAAAACCGTCATGTCTGAACCAAATCGTTTTATTGTTGACAGTGTTGCCAATAATTCTCTGTAGTACAACAATAAGGCGATTTTTTACCATTATTACCAACAAAAAGGCGATACCTCAGGGTACACTTGTTCAAGGTTGATTCTTTGTGTGTGTGTCCACGAGAATCTCGGAAACTACTTTACCGTCTGTAGTGATGATGGATGGTGTTATATGTGATGATGATGGATGGTGTTATATGTAGTGATGATGGGTGGTGTTATATGTAGTGATGGATGATTGTTATATGTAGTGATGATGGATGGTGTTATATGTAGTGATGATGGGTGGTGTTATATGTATGATGATGGATGGTGTTATATGTGTTTTGATGATGGGTGGTGTTATATGTAGTGATGATGGATGGTGTTATATGTAGTGATGATGGATGGTGTTATATGTGATGATGGATGGTGTTATATGTAGTAATAATGGATGGTGTTATATGTAGTGATGGATGGTGTTATATGTAGTGATGATGGATGGTGTTATATGTAGTGATGATGGATGGTGTTATATGTAGTGATGATGGATGGTGTTATATGTAGTGATGATGAATGATGTTATATGTAGTGATGATGGATGGTGTTATATGTAGTGATGATGGTTGGTGTTATATGTAGTGATGATGAATGATGTTATATGTAGTGATGATGGATGGTGTTATATGTAGTGAGTGGATGGTGTTATATGTAGTGATGATGGATGGTGTTATATATAGTGATGATGGATGGTGTTATATGTAGTGATGATGGATGGTGTTATATGTAGTGATGATGGATGGTGTTATATGTAGTGATGATGGATGGTGTTATATGTAGTGATGATGGATGGTGTTATATGTAGTGATGATGGATGGTGTTATATGTAGTGATGATGGATGGTGTTATATGTAGTGATGATGGATGGTGTTATATGTGGTGATGATGGATGGTGTTATATGTAGTGATGATGGATGGTGTTAATGTGTAGTGATGATGGATGGTGTTGATAGTGATGATGGATGGTGTTATATGTAGTGATGATGGATGGTGTTATATGTAGTGATGATGGATGGTGTTATATGTAGTGTTGGATGGTGTTATATGTAGTGATGATGGATGGTGTTATATGTGGTGATGATGGATGGTGTTATATGTAGTAGTGGATGTTTGTTATATGTAGTGATGGATGTTGTTGTTATATGTAGTGATGATGGATGGTTATTTATATGTAGTGATGATGGATGTTGTTATATGTATGATGATGGTGGTGGTATATGTAGTGATGATGGATGGTGTTATATGTATGATGATGGGTGGTGTTATATGTAGTGATGATGGATGGTGTTATATGTGGTGATGATGGATGTGTTATATGTAGTGATGATGGGTGGTGGTATATGGTGATGATGGATGGTGTTATATGTATTGATGATGGGTGGTGTTATATGTAGTGATGATGGATGGTGTTATATGTAGTGATGATGGATGGTGTTATATGTAGTGATAATGGATGGTGTTATATGTAGTGATGATGGGTGGTGTCATATGTAGTGATGATGGATGGTGTTATATGTAGTGATGATGGATGGTGTTATATGTAGTGATGATGGATGGTGTTATATGTAGTGATAATGGATGGTGTTATATATAGTGATGATGGATGTTGTTATATGTAGTGATGATGGGTGGTGTTATATGTAGTGATGATGGGTGGTGTTATATGTAGTGATGATGAATGGTGTTATATGTAGCGATGATGGGTGGTGGTATATGTAGTGATGATTAGACAATAAAATAATAACAAATTTAATGCAAAAAATATATACTTTGCTGTACCGTTGTAGTGAAAAACATGGTGGAACTTACATACACGGTTAATGAACTATTGATGGAAGAAGAATTTTTGGGTCTCCGGGCGGCGATTCTGCTAGTTAGTAATATAAGTATGACAAAGATGTGTGTAGATAGAGGGTTAATACTGTGGTGATGGTTGTGCCTTATGTATACACGTCACTTCACCTGTTGTTCTTGTCTCGGATGATGTACTATATGTTGGTCTTCATGTTGTTGGTCCATGTTAAAGATTTACATGGACTGTGTGGCGCACCTGATGATTAAACACCCCAGCTTATTGTATCTGAAAATTAAATACTTCAGCTCATTTCACCTGAAGGTTAAATACCTAAGCTTATTTCACTTGAAGAATAAACGGCTCAGGGTTTTTCACCTGAATATTCACCTAACCTGACCCCTAGATAGCGTTAAAAATACAAGAAATGGGTAGTTTATGTCTTGTTGGAGCAGCGGTGAGCAACAAACAACGACTCTACTATTTAACACAGAACTTGTATGTGAAGGGACGGTGTGGCCGAATAGAACTCGTCTCCTAATCGGAATAACCACTGGTTGGAATCCCTGCATCCAGTTCCCAGTTGACTCAGATCCATAATAGACACCAAACTTTCCAAAGACTTAGTCTGCAGTATACTGTATCCACACTGCTCATCACGGCCAGTCAGCCCTTTATTACTCTGTCCCTCCGACGTTTATGGATTTATAGATGTTATAAACGTTATCACCTTAACCCTAAATATTGTGTTATGAATTTATATCAGGAGCGATGATTCAGAACAGCCGACCGATTTCATTCTTAACACCCCTCTTCCCCGCTGTGTGAGGAGGGGGCACTGTGTCCCTCCTCCCCCCGCTGTGTGAGGAGGGGGCACCGTGTCCCTCCTCCCCCTGCTGTGTGAGGAGGGTGCACTGTGACCCTCCTCCCCCCGCTGTGTGAGGAGGGTGCACTGTGACCCTCCTCCCCCCGCTGTGTGAGGAGGACTGTGTGGTGTGAGGAGGGGCACTGTGTCCCTCCTCACCCCTCCCCGCTGTGTGAGGGGCACTGTGTCCCTCCCTGTGCAGGGGCACTGTGTCCCTCCTCCCTCCTGTGAGGGGCACTGTGTGCTGTGTGTGCACTGTGCCACTCTGTCCCTTCCCCCCGCTCACCACTGTGTGAGGAGGGGCACTGTGTCCCTCCTCCCCACTGTGTGAGGAGGGGCAAGGGCACTGTGTGAGGGCACTGTGTCCCTCCTCCCTCGCTGTGAGAGGAGGCACCTGTCCCTCCTCCCCCGCTGTGTGAGGAGGCACTGTGTCCCTCCTCCCACTGTGTGGAGAGGGGGCACTGTGTCCCTTTTCCCCCCGCTGTGTGAGGGAGGCACTGTCCCTCCTCCCCCCCTGTGTGAGGAGGGCACTGTGTCCCTCTCCCCTCTGTGTGGAGGAGGGGCACTGTGTCCCTCCTCCCCCGCTGTGTGAGGAGGGGCACTGTGTCCCTCCCCTCCCCCTGCTGTGTGAGGAGGGGCACTGTGTCCCTCCTCCCCCCTGTGTGAGGAGGGCACTGTGTCCCTCCTCCTCACTGTGTCCTCCTCCCCCTGTGTGTGTGTGAGGAGGGGGCACTGTGTCCCTCCTCCCCACTGTCCCTCCCCTGGAGGAGGGGGCACTGTGTCCCTCCTCCCCGCCCTGTGTGAGGAGGGGCACTGTGTCCCTCCTCGCCTTGTGTGAGGAGGGGCACTGTGTCCCTCCTCCTCCTGAGTGTGAGAGGGGCACTGTGTCCCTCCTCCCCCTGCTGTGTGTGAGGAGGGGCACTGTGTCCCTCCCCCCGCTGTGAGTGTGAGGAGGGGGCACTGTGTCCTCCTCCCCCTGTGTGAGGAGGGCACTCCTCCCCCCTTTGTGTGAGGAGGGGCACTGTGTCCCTTTTCCCCCCGCTGTGTGAGGAGGCACTGTGACCTCCTCCCCCTATGTGAGGAGGGGCACTGTGTCCCTCCCCCCCTGCTTTCTCTGAGGAGGGCACTGTGTCCCTCCTCCTCCGCTGTGAGGAGGGGCACTGTGTCCTCCCCCCCTTGCTATGTGAGGGAGGCACTGTGTCTCCCTGTCCACCCCGCCTCTGAGGGGGGCACTGTGTCCCTCCTAACCCCGCTATGTGAGGGAGGGCACTGTGTCCCCCCCTTCTCCTGAGGAGGGGCACTGTGTCTACCCCCGCCCCTGTGTGAGGGAGGGGGCACTGTGTCCCTCCCCCCCTTTCTCTGAGGGAGGGGCACTGTGTCTACCCCCGCCCCCTAATGTGAGGAGGGGCACTGTGTCTCCCCCCGCCCACCCCGCTCTCTGAGGAGGGGCGGAAGAGTTAGACAGTTTGCGGTTCACTTTGATGGTCGTAACCACTCTGGCTTTAAAGATCAGAAGGTCGTAAAATATGAGTGATGGCAGGAAGAGCGGTGTAGTGCTCCTTGTTATGGTAGTGATGATGAGGTGAATAATAATAATAAAAAAATAAATAAATAAAATAATAATAATAATAATAATAATAATACCACTTCTGTCTCGTAACATGGTGAAGTATGTATTATCACCTTGCCAGGTAGTAGGCAGCTACCAAACAGGGAGATACTACCACCTGGGAAGATATTGGAAGTATAATGTATTGTCTAATGGTAGACCCTGCTGCCATATGGCATCACGAAAATTGTGACCAAGTCCCAGGTTGCTGATCTGACTTTCTGCCTCATTTACACACAATTGCAGGGTCTCAATTGTTTCTCTTATTTTGTCAACACAACATACATGCTGTATATCGTTTCTCACTATTAATCTTTTTTGTGTGAGTATTTATTTATGGTCCTTTATTATTATTATTATTATTATTATTATTATTATTATTATTATTATTATTATTATTATTATTATTATTATTATTATTATTATTATTATTATTATTATTATTATTATTTTCGCCACCAGACCCTGATGTGGGCCATTAACCTGTGCGCTGGTTGGGATAATCCCGGAAAAAAAAAGTCACCGTTGCCATACTTGACACCAGAACATATCACTATGCTACTGTTATTAACCGTGTTACTACCTTACTGGTTCCTACCATTTTTCCTACCATACCCTCCATACCATACCATACCATACCCTCCATACCACACCATACCACACCCTCCATACCACACCATACCCTCCATACCAAACCATATCACACCTCCATACTAAACCATACCACACCCTCCATACTAAATCATACCACCACCCTCCATACTAAACCATACCACACCCTCCATACCACACCATACCAAAACCCTCCATACTAAACCATACCACACCCTCCATAAACCATACCACACACCCTCCATACTAAACCATACCCACACCCTCCATACTAAACCATACCACACCTCCATACTAAACCATACCACCTCCATACTAAACCACACCACACCTCATACTAAACCATACCATACCCTCCATACTAAACCATACCACACCCTCCATACTAAACCATACCATACCCTCCATACTAAACCATACCACACCCTCCATGCTAAACCATACCACACCCTCCATACTAAACCATACCACACCCTCCATACTAAACCATACCCACACCCTCCATACTAAACCATACCACACCCTCCATACTAAACCATACCACACCCTCCATACTAAACCATACACCCTCCATACTAAACCATACCACACACCCTCCATACTAAACCATACCACACCCTCCATACTAAACCATACCACACCCTCCATACTAAACCATACCATACACCCTCCATATTAAACCATACCATACCCTCCATCCTAAACCATACCACACCTCCATACTAAACCATACCACCCTCCATACTAAACCATACCATACCCTCCATACTAAACCATACCACACCCTCCATAAACCATACCACACCCTCCATACCACATACCTCATACCAAACCATACCACACCCTCCATACTAAACCATACCACCCTCCATACTAAACCATACCATACCCTCCATACTAAACCATACCACACCCATACTAAACCATACCACCCTCCATACTAAACCATACCACACCCTCATACTAAACCATACCACACCCTCATACTAAACCATACCATGCCCTCCATACTAAACCATACCACACCCTCCATACTACCATACCCTCCATACCAAACCATACCACACCCTCCATAAAACCATACCATACCCTCCATACTAAACCATACCATACCCTCCATACTAAACCATACCACACCCTCCATACTAAACCATACCATACCCTCCATACTAAACCATACCATACCCTCCATACTAAACCATACCACCCCTCCATACTAAACCATACCATACCCTCCATACTAAACCATACCACACACCCTCCATACTAAACCATACCAACCCTCCATACTAAACCATACCACCCTCCATACCCATACCATACCCTCCATACCACACCATACCATACCGTACCATACCCTCCATACCACACCCTCCATACCATACCATACCCTCCATACCAAACCATATCACACCCTCCATACTAAACCATACCACACCCATACTAAATCAGCTCACACCCTCCATACTAAACCATACCACACCCCTCTCCATACCCACACCATACCAAAACCTCTCCATACTAAAAACCATACCACACCCTCCATACTAAACCATACCACACCTCCATACTAAACCATACCACACCCTCAATACTTAAACCATACCACACCCTCCTTATACTAAACCATACCAGCCACCCTCCACATGTCCACACCACAATCTCCATAAGCCTAAACCATACCATACCTCCATACTAAACCATACCACACCCTCCATACTAAACCATACCATACCTCCATACTAAACCAGATCACAATCTCCATGCTAAACCATACCACACCCTCCATACTAAAACCATACCATACCCTCCATACTAAACCATACCACACACCCTCCATACTAAACCATACCACAACCCTCCATACCAAACCATATCACACCCTCCATACTAAACCATACCACACCCTCCATACTAAACCATACCATACCCTCCATACTAAACCATACCACACCCTCCATACTAAACCATACCACACCCTCCATACTAAACCATACCACACCCTCCATACTAAACCATACCACACCCTCCATACCACACCATACCACACCCTCCATACCAAAACCTACTCTCCCATAAATAACCCGACTACCATACTACACCAACATATAAAAAAATGCTATCTATATTTCAGAATTTTCACGTATGGTAATTTGCGTGTTCGTTATACCGGGTGGGTAATTTGCGTGTTCTTTATACCGGGTGGGTCAAGGCTACGGGGTTTAGATGCGTGTTCGTTATATTGGGTGGGTCTTTGTAGTTGTTCGTTATACCTTGTGCTTGTTCGTTATATCTGGTAGGTCTTTGTAGGAGTTATTAGGTAAATCTGGGCTTGGAGTCCTGTTCGCTATACCGAGTGGGTCTTTATATGAGTGTCCTATATCTACTGTATGTATCTTTGTAATATAGGACTTCTGTATCCATGTCCGTTATATCGGGTGGACTGCTATATAAAAAAATTGCCACGTAATATCAAGTGTATTATTCATTGTTATTTAAAGGGACGTGTTAAATGAAGTGAGAATTAGTGTTCTATATAAGAGTACACTGTGATATATCTCGTGAGATTTACATAATACCATATAGGAGAGTGCGCTATATATCAGGCGAGAATTATATAATGCTGTAAGAATTATAGAATGCTACCATCATCATCATCATCATCATAATCATCATCATCATCATCATCATCATCATTAATAATTCACTATATGAGGTAAGAGTTCTTTAATGTTGTCACCATTAGTACATCTCTCTGTACAGGACCATGAACATTGGCAGCCGTTGTTGCCTCTTTTTTTTTTTTTTTGCGAGATGGCCCAATCAGGCTGGGTCACTGACCCACGGCTGACTGAGGCCTGGGGGGCAATGTATAATAATAATAATAATATGTAATAACATGTCTTAATAATAATAATAATAATATGTAAAGAGAACCATAAACACAAAATTAAAAAAGATCGAGTGAGAAACAATATATGTATGTTGTTGTCAGTGGTAAAACAATTGAAAACTGCAATTGTGTGTAATGAGGCAAAAGTGAATCAACCTTGGACTTAGAATGCCATATGGCAGCAGGGTCTACCATTAGACAACACATTATGCTTCCAATATCTTCTCAGGCTGTAGTACCTCCCTGTTTGGTAGCTGTCTCCTACCCACTACCTACAGATTACTGTGTCACTCTTGGATAAAAAAAATAATGCACACTAGAATTTTTAGTTTTCTGCATAAAAATAAAGACGATGATAACAGACGGTGTGTGTGTGTGTGTGTGTGTGTGTGTGTGTGTGTGTGTGTGTGTGTGCGTGCGTGCGTGCGTGCGTGCGTGCGTGCGTGCGTGCGTGCGTGCGTTTTCAACCATCGAACTTTTTTCTGTGAAGTTAAACAAATGAAACTTCTCACCTCGTGTCTGTCTGACCATACAACACGTGCAATATTTGTCATTACCCTTCAACACCTGGCTCGGGTACGAAGGGGTGAGAGTTTTCTATTGAGTTTTAGTTATAAATGTTAAAAGTCGTCGTGAATCTACAAATAAATAAAATATAGTAAATACCTGTGAATTACAAATACAGGTACAGACATAAAGTACAGGTACAGTAATTCCCACCAGGTGACTGTATCATAAAGGTTGGTGCTGAACGTAGACGTGAATACAACCATAATTATCTGAAGTGCTTACCATGGTTATCGTCACATAATTCTCGTATCATAATTCAACACATCAACTAACGTGACCCAAGTTTATCAATTCCTTTTATAATCTGTATATTATCTGTCATTTCAACCTAAATATCGTAGTTTCTCATAATACTAATTAATGGCTCTTGAGACAAAAAAAAAATACCCATCGTGCAGTGTTGAAGATGTTGCTAGAAACACTACTGGTTCGAACTGTGTGAGTGAGAATGAATCCCAATGAACCACAACTCATATACCAGTTATTCGGTATAATACAAGAATAACTATAATATTTCTCTACCATAACTAAAACACTACACCATCTTTCCTCTTTATATTATGAGCTGCTATGTTTATATTTAACCTAAGGTAATATTAAACGACTATATTAAATTAGATGTATTTGGCATGTTCCTGTTTATTAGATTTCTAGTACTGTAATCTAGTGGGGAATTATTCGACCTGTACATATAGGAATGACCTGAAGATTAGGCACCCTAGCTTATATCACCTGATGACTAAACACTGACGCTACATGGGGTGTTAGGTTAGGTTAGGTTAGGTTAGGTTAGGTTAGGTTAGGTTAGGTTAGGTTAGGTTAGGTTAGGTTAGGTTAGATTAGGTTAGGTTAGGTTAGGATAGGTTAGGTTAGGTTAGGTTAGGTTATGTTAGGATAGGTTAGGTTAGGTTAGGTTAGGTTAGTGATTTTAAACCTCAAGGAAAAATAAGCTGGGGTGTCTAATCTTCAGGTCATCCTAACCTCATCGAGTACTTACATTCCTCAATAAAATGTTGGACTGTGAAAGTTAGCTTCGTGGCCGGACTCATCAGGGACGAGGGCGATGGGAGGTAGTTCTCGAGGTGGACAGACCGAGGGCGAGGGGAGGTTGTTCTCGAGGTGGACAGACCGAGGGCGAGGGGAGGTAGTTCTCGAGGTGGACAGACCGAGGGCGAGGGGAGGTAGTTCTCGAGGTGGACAGACCGAAGGCGAGGGGAGGTTCAAGGTGGAATGGGATTAGAGGCAGTGAGTTCTCGGAGTGGACAGACCCGAGGGCGGGGAGGTGGTTCTCGAGGTGGACAGACCAGGGCGAGGTAGTTCTCGAGGTGGGACAGGCCGAAGAGAGAATGGTTCTCGGGTGGACAGACCGAGGCAGGGGAGAGTAGTTCTCGAGTGGACAGACCGGGTTGAGAGTGGATTCTCCGAGATGGACAGACCGAGGCGAGAGGTAGTTCTCGGGTGGAGACCGAGGAGCAGTGGTTCTCTCGGGTGGACAGACCGAGGCGGGGAGGTTGTTCTCGAAGATGTGGACAGACCGAGGGGCGAGGGTAGTTCTCGAGATGTATGGACAGATCGAAGGCGATGGCGGTGGTTCTCGAGGTAGTTCTCGAGGTGGACAGACCGAGGGGAAAGTTCAGAGGTCACGGGATAGGTCAGACGAGGGCAAGGGGTTGAGATATCTCCGTCAGCTGTGTGTTGCTATAGTAACTGCGGATCTCCTCTAGGGCTTGTTGGGGTCTGCTGGGGTGTGTTGGGATGTGTTGTTAGGGTGTGTTGGGATATCTTGGGGGTATGTTCAGGTGTTTTAAGGCGTGCTGGGATGTGTTTGGGTGTGTTTGAGTGTAAGGGGATCTGTGTTAGGGTGTACTAGGGTGTGCTTGTTTGTGTTGGAGTGTGTTAGGGTGTGCTGAGGTGTCTTTGGGTGTATTAGAATGCGTTTGGTATATCTTGGAATGTGTGTGTGTGTGTGTGTTGTGATTTTTTTGTTTAGGTGTATTGGGATGTGTTGGGGCGATTCTAGGATGAGCGTTAGGGTGTGCTGGGCTGTGCTGCGGTGTGCTTGTGTACCCTAAATGTGATGTGTTTGGGAGTGTTGTAGTGTGTTTGGAGATGTGTTCGGATGTACTGGGGTGTGCTGAGTTGTGCTGGCCTATGTTTGGGTTTCTTGAGGTGTGTTGGGATGTGTTTGGAACACACGGAACACAGACACACGGGACACAGACACACGGAACACAACCACATGGGAGTCAAACACACGGGACACAGACTCACGGGACACAGACACACGGAACATAGGCACGCACACGGGACACAGACACGCACACGGGACACAGACACATACGGGGGGTACAGACACGCAGGACACAGATGCAGACACACGGGAAACAGACACATGGGACACAGGCACACAAAGACACACTGTACAAATGACACACTGCATGGACACAGACACACAGGACACACACACACACAGGGGTACAGACACACACGGGATACATACACGGGGACACAGACACAAGGGACACAGACACGGACACAGACACACGGGGCACAGACACACGGGACACAGACACACGGGACACAAGGTGAAGAGAGAGTGACTCCCCAGCCATGCCTAGTCCAGATGGTGATAAACTGTAGTTAAAGAGAATGGTTCGATATACAGCCACCCCCTCCACCACCTCCACCTTCTCTCCTCTCCTCCTCCCTTCCTTCCTCCTCCTCCCTTCCCTCTCCCCTCTCCTCCTCACCTCTTCCTCCTTCTCCACACTTCTTCTGCTCCCTTCCCCTTACCACCTCTTCCTCTCTTCTCCTCTCTCCTCTCCTCCATTTTCTCTGCTCCACTCTTCCCCTCCCTACACCTACACCCCTTCCATCAACTCCTTCCTTGCCTCCTCTACTCTATCCTCTCTTCTCTCCCTCTACTCCCTCCTAGCCTCCCTCTACTCTCTCCTCTCCTCCATCCTCTTTTCTCTACTCTTCTCCTCCACCCTCCAACACACTGCTCAATAAAACGTGGAGGTGTACTGTGTTACCTGTGTTACCTGGATAAAAAGAATATGTTTCAATCTTTTTTTCATTTTTCACCATATTGGTATATTGTCGGTGTTTGGGCGCTGTGGACGAGTGGATATAGCGTTCACATCCCGTCCTAAGGTTCTCTGGTTTGCTCCCAAGTTACGTTCCAAGTTTCCCAGCTATGATTGGGTACCTTGCTTTTACAGTTAGGGCAGTGAAGGTGGTCGTGTACAGTGTCGGGCTTATTGTTATGATGTCACACCGTCGCTCCGTGTATCCGGTGTCGGCCGTAACTCCATCGTCTATTGTGGTCCTTCACTCATTTGTCCGTCCCGAAAAACCTCTCACGATATCAGGTTCTCCTTCAAGACTACAAGTGTTCCTGGCTTGGTCCTTATCCTTAACAGTGGTCTACGTCGTCATCAACACCTCCCCTGATGGACATGTTAAGACCTGGAGGATCTCTTTTTAAGCCTCCGTCACCTAACTAACAAGGTTGTCAACACAGATGCTGCTCGTTTAGGATGAGGTGGGGGGTTCAAATTAGATGCGCCATATTTGCATATTTTAGTTTGATAGCCGGTCATTATACCTTCTGAGCAGGCATGACTCCCAGGGACTTGTCACACGGGAGGCCGCTGATTTAGTGATGTTTTTTTTGAGTTCTGAGTAAAGACGAACGTGTGACCAGGCTATTTTTTTATAACCGGTGAGGATTAATCAACGAATAAGATCCACACAGTATATCCACATATTAGATTTCTACAGTACATCCACAGAGTACGCCCTCATAGTACACCCTCACAGTATATCCACACAATACATCCACACAGTACATCATTGTATCACTGTTGTATAAAGCAATACAACCTATTGCCAGTACGCGTCCTCTGTGTGTGTGTGTATGTGTGTGTGTGTGTGTGTGTGTGTGTGTGTGTGTGTGTGTGTGTGTGTGTTCGTCCTAGTGACCCACAGAACCATTATCACCACACCAAGAAAATACATGTTTTCCCCAGGAGTATTTACCTATTAGGGATACATATGAGTGTGGTCGAAGAGTGTTCTATAACGTGGTTCAGTAAGGTTCATTACAGGGATACGAAACAGGGACTCGAAACATATTTTGATTCGGTTGGGATTAAAAAAAAACTTTCGAACAATTATAACTCGATTATCAAGGAAAAAAAAGGAAAAATGAAATAGCGTATTTTGGAAAGTATATTGTTCATATGTATTTTGTAATTGGCAATAAAGTAGAATACGTATGGAAACAAAAATGAAAATGACAATGTTTTAAAAGTAAATTAGCTGGACATTAAGTAAAAGTAAAAATAAAATACAGCAAAATAAAAAAAAAGTTTGTTTGCGGAATGAACAGACATTTTAATTGAATTTGTGGGAATGTATAGAATGATTGTTGTAGAATGTATAATGAATGTGATGTGTCGCTCGTCCAATTGATTACATTATGTGATATAATTGTGGTGTGTGTGTGTGTGTGTGTGTGTGTGTGATACTTGTTATTTCAAGATAGCGTGTATACTCTGTTCGTGGACCAATAAAATTCTTAATGTGAGTTTAGTACGAGTGTTTGTGTCATCCGATTGGTTACAAGACCTCACACTCCTCCACCAATGAAAGCGAGAGAATAGTGGGCGGTGTTGGTTCAGAAGTAGGGGATGGGAGGGGGAATGAGGTAGGGGTGGGAGGGGGAAGGGGAGGGGTAGGGAATATATAAGTGCTGCTCGGTGTTTATTGACCCGGCCATATGACACGTCCAGAGGTGCAGGTTACCGCCACCTCTACCACCACTATTACTACTATTACTGCCGTTGATATTACCTTCGGTAGTACTACTATTACTTACTATGATTACTACTTCTATATACTACCACTACTACTACACGCATTGAGAGGGCAAACCTTCTACTGGCCTACCGTACCTTAGAGCATTGGCATCTGTAAATTCTTGTTTATTGAGACTGAAACCATTTGCCCTTATCGGTAACGTAGTTAACCAGTTCGAGGCGCCCACCTCCTTCGCTATAGCTACTTTTTTTTCAAATTCTCTGGTACTTGCAGCAACAGTTTCTGCAACTTATCACTTTAGCCGTGCTGTCGTTCTGGACCTTCGAATCTTCTTTACTTCGCTGGTATCCACCTCCCCTGTTGCGTTCTGAGCTATTATGTGGTCCGTGAGGGCTGCCGTGAGCTTAACTGAGTTTTGATGTTCGGTGTCAGCAATCTCCTCTTGATTGGTCAATCCCATTCCTCCCATTCTCGGTGGTAGTACAAGGAGTGATCTTTCTGCTGGGGTTAAGTGAGGGTGTTTCACTAATTTGGGAATTAAATTGACGCTGATAGCTTCTTCCAGAGGGTGGAGGAGGGGTCCGATATCAGGGATAGTGCGCATCAGGTAGTTCCAGCGATGCCTGACTCCATGGGTGAATGCCGCAAAAGCTGCATGTGGCTCTGTGTTACCAATCTCAAACAGAGCTTTGATTTCCCTAACCCACTCATTCACCTTTCCCGTTACGTATTCGGTCTTGAAGTCCGTCGTGCCGATTACTGCGCCTAGGAGTCTTTGGCCATCCTTTGTTATTTTGACCTCACTTCCACCGAAAACCTCCAATGCCCGTTCATAATGTTTTGGCTTCACAATGAGGAAGGACTTGCTGGCGTTTGGGTGGTACCTTATTTGTGGGCCTCGCGATGTTACCAGGTCCCACCAATTTTTTGTCTTCCCTTTTTCCTGCTCCTGTAAGGTCATCAGAGTACGCCACTTGCTTGACCGCAGTTGGTTCAAATTTTATTGTGTGTTGGAGCACGGATAGGCCTATTGCGTATATTGCCATTGCAATGGGGTCCCCCTGCGTTGTTCCCTCGGTTGACTGTATGATGGTATCACCTCTTAGAGCCTTGTTGCTCACTATATAGAAGTCTGATGGATTCCTATAGGAGTTTTCAACATACATTGCAAAGCTTGGACACTTGATCTTGATGTTGTGTAGTGCGGCCTTATTATGATTACTACTACTACTACTACTACTACTACTACTACTACTACTACTACTACTACTACTACTACTACTTCTACTACTACTTCTACTACTTACTACTACTACTAACTTACTACTACAACTACTTTCCCCTTTACCATCAAAATACCAACATTATTGTTACTGTTGACACCATCACTGCTTCCATAATTATCACCACCATCATATACCACCAACACTACCTCACACCATCACCACACCTCTACACACCAACACCACCCATACCATCACACAAATAACACCACACTCTCTTACACACCACCACCACCACCACCACCACACTCTTTTATTCCCCACCACCACCACACTCCTTCACACACCACCACCACACTCCTTCACACACCACCACACTCTCTTGTACACACACCACCACCACCACTCACCACCATACTCCTTCACACCACCACCACACTTTCACACACCACCACCACACTCTTCACACACCACCACCACCACACTCCTTCACACACCACCACCACCACAATCCTTCACACACCACCACCACCACCACACTCCTTCACACACCACCACACTCTCTTGTACACACACCACCACCACCCAGTAAAACACCAGTGCATCGATTTACACATAATAACACTTCCTGCACAATACAGTAGTTTATTGTGTTATAGTGTATTCCCTGTGTTGTCCTCTCGTTCCAACATGATCAACACCGCTAGTAACGAGTTAATGATGGTGATAGTATGTCATTTTGCAAGTTGAGATTAGTACCGTAGTATGCCATGTTGCACTGACATTAGTACCTTATTATGCCATATTGCAACTTGAGATTAGTACCTTATTATGCCATATTGCAACTTGAGATTAGTACCTTTTATCATGTTGCGAATTGAGATTAGTACCTTATTATGCCATGTTGCAACTTGGAATAGTACATTATTATGCCATGTTGCGAATTGAGATTAGTACCTTATTATGCCATGTGAATTGAGATTAGTACCTTATTATGCCATGTTGCGAATTGAGATTAGTACCTTATTATGCCATGTTGCCAATTGAGATTAGTAACTTATTATGCCATGTTGCAATTGAGATTAGTACCTTATTATGCCATGTTGCCAATTGAGATTAGTACCATTATGCCATGTTGCTTCTGAGATTAGTACCTTATTATGCCATGTTGCAACTTGAGATTAGTACCTTATTATGCCATGTTGCTTCTTGAGATTAGTACCTTATTATGCCATGTTGCTTCTTGAGATTAGTACCTTATTATGCCATGTTGCAACTTGAGATTAGTACCTTATTATGCCATGTTGCTTCTTGAGATTAGTACCTTATTATGCCATGTTGAGAGTTGTTGTTAGTAACTCAAATAACTCTTACTTGAGCCAAGATTAATTACTCTTCCCTGTCTCAAAAATGACCACTCAACAAATCCCCTTTGAAATTATAATTGGCTGCGTTGAGATGTTGCGTGTTGGGTATTGTCATCATGTCTATTGAAATGCTTCTTTACTTCTTCCTGTTCTCCTTCTTATTCCTTCCTCCCTCTTGCTCCTTCTGATGTCTCACTCCTTTCTCCTTCTCGCCCTTCTGATGTCTCACCCCTTTCTCCTTCTCGCTCCTTCTGATGTCTCACTCCTTTCTCCTCTTGCTCCTTCTGATGTCTCACTCCTCCTCTTGCTCCTTCTGATGTCTCACTCCTTTCTCCCTCTTGCTCCTTCTGATGTCTCACCCTTTCTCCCTCTTGCTCCTTCTGATGTCTCACCCTTTCTCCCTCTTGCTCCTTCTGATGTCTCACTCCTTTCTCCCTCTTGCTCCTTCTGATCTCTCACTCCTTCTTCCTTCCTTTTCTTCTTATATCACACTTCTTCTATCACTTCCTCCTTCTCACCTCCTCCACCTCCTCCTCCCTCCCACTTTCTCTATAACCTCCACCTTGTTACCTATTCCTCCCTCTCATTCTCCCTCTCATCCTCCCTCCTATCTCCCTCTTCACCCTTCCCTTTCATGATACATATTCATACAGCACTAAAATCTCACTGTATAGGAAGATAAAACAACAAAGAACGAGAGCTGTGTATATTTAGACCAGTTGTATGAGCAGTAAATTAAACACGGCAGGATAACACCGTCGACTTATTGCCTCTTAATATATATACACCAGGACAACACACACACATATAGCCCTACCTGGTATCTCCCCCATCACTATTTTTATTGTGCAACACCTGTGCAGTCGTCATGCAAGAAAGCACTATCAATAGAGGACTAATTGCGGGGCAGAATTGGTTAACAACCCACACAACCAAAGCGGCACCTTCAGGCTCCCTCCTCTATCCTTGACCATGACCTTTGACCTTGATAAACAAGACACATTAATTCGAGACTCAACTGCGTACCTGTCGGCATCCTATATAATGACTCCAGGTTTGGTAAATAGAGAGAGATGATGGATTGATCAGAGGCTGCTCTGGGCTTGTTGTCTTACCCAAACACACACACACACACACACACCCAAACACACACACACACACACACACACACCCAACACACACACACTCTACCCAACACACACACACAGACTCTACCCACACACACACAGACTCTACCCACACACACACAGACCACCCACACACACACACAGACTCTACCCACACACACACACAGACTCTACCCACACACACACACAGACTCCCACCCAAACACACACAGACCCACACACACACACACACACTCTACCCAAACACACACACACCACCCAAACACACACACACACACACACACACACAGTCACGGGACAAAATAAGACTATAGTAATAATCCTGAGGTGATACACACGCTCCTGTGACCTATGGAGGGGGACGGCGGTCACGTGCAGCACGAGGGTCACCACACACGGTGTATCACGTGCACGAGGGTCACCACACACGGTGCGTCACGTGCAGCACGAGGTCACTACACACGGTGTGTATCACGAGCACGAGGGTCACCACATGCATCACGCAGCACGAGGCCACGGTGTGTCACGTGCAGCACGAGGCCACCACACACGGTGCGTCACGTGCAGCACGAGGATCACCACACACGTGCGTCACGTGGCACGAGGATCACCACACACGGTGTATCACGCAGCACGAGGTCACCACACGGTGCGTCACGTGCAGCACGAGGCTCACCACACACGGTGCGTCACGTGCAGCACGAGGCCTACCACACACGGTGCGTCACGTGCAGCACGAGGATCACCACGGTATCACGAGCACGAGGGTCACACACACGGTGCGTCACGTGCAGCACGAGGGCCACCACACACGGTGCGTCACGTGCAGCACGAGGATCACCACACACGGTGCGTCACGTGCAGCACGAGGATCACCACACACGGTGTATCACGTGCAGCACGAGGTCACCCACACGGTGTATCACGAGCAGCACGAGGGTCACAACACACGGTGCGTCACGCAGCACGAGGGTCACCACACACGATGTGTCACGTGCAGCACGAGGGTCATCACACACGGTGTCACGTGCAGCGCGAGGGTCACCACACACGGTGTGTCACGTGCAGCGCGAGGTCACCACACACGGTGCACGTGCAGCACGAGGGTCACACACACGGTGTGTGTCATGCAGCAAGAGGGTCACACACATGGTGTGTCACGCAGCACGAGGGTCACTACACACGGTGTTTACGTAACACGAGGGTCACACACACGGGCAGGGTCATCACATGGTGTGTCATGCAGCACGAGGGTCACCACACAAAAGTGTGTCACGTGCACGAGGGTACCACACAGTGTGTCACGTGCAGCACGAGGGTCACCATATGTACAGCGGAGCACGAGGGTCACCACACAGTGTCACGCAGAGGTCATCACACATGGTGTGTCACGCAGCACGAGGGTCACCACCAAAAGTGTCACGTGCAGCACGAGGTCACCACACACGGTGTGTCACGGGAGCACGAGGGTCACACACACGGTGTGTCACGCAGCACGAGAAAACTACATACGTGTCAGCGCAGCGCGAGGGTCACACACGGTGTGTCACGTGAGCACGCGGGCCACACGGTGTCATGCAGCATGACAGTGCAGCGCGAGGGTCACACACGGTGTCACGTGCAGCACGAGGGACACCACACACGGTATCACGTGCAGCACGAGGGTCACAGTGTGTCACGTGCAGCAAGAGGGTCACCAACATGGTGGCCGCCAGCACGATCACCACACGCGGTGTTTCACGTAGCACGAGTCACCACACGGTGTGTCGCGTGCAGCACGAGGTCACCACACACGCGGTGTCACGCACGAGGGTCACCAGTGTGTCACGCAGCACGAGGTCACCACGGTGTGTCATGTGCAGCACGAGGAAAACTACACCACGGTGTCACGTGCAGCGCGAGGGTCACCACACACGGTGTGTCATGAGCACGAGGGTCACCACACACGGTACGCGCACGAGGTCATCACAGGTGTCACGTGCAGCGCGAGGGTCACCACACACGGTGTGTCACGCAACACGAGGGAACAACACACACACGGTTCCACGTGCAACGAGGGATCAACACACGGTGTCTCACGCAACACGAGGATCACACCGGGTCTCACGTGCAACACGAGATCACACACGTGTCTCACGTGCAACGCGAAGGATCAACACACGGTGTCTCACGCACGCGAAGGATCAA